>NW_024740795.1:17500-25000 GCF_018991925.1 Homarus americanus | reverse complement strand
TGTAAACATTAGCAACAAGGGTCTCTGTAAACACTAGCAACAAGGGTCTCTGTAAACACTAGTAACAAGGATCTCTGTAAACACTAGCAACAAGGGTCTCTGTAAACACTAGCAACAAGGATCTCTGTAAACACTAGCAACAAGGGTCTCTGTAAACACTAGCAACAAGGGTCTCTGTAAACACTAGCAACAAGGGTCTCTGTAAACACTAGCAACAAAGGGTCTCTGTAAACACTAGCAACAAGGATCTCTGTAAACACTATCTCTGTAACAAGCAACAAGGTCTCTGTAAACACTAGCAACAAGGGTCTCTGTAAACACTGCAACAAGGGTCTCTGTAAACACTAGCAACAAGGATCTCTGTAAACACTAGCAACAAGGGTCTCTGTAAACACTAGCAACAAGGGTCTCTGTAAACACTAGCAACAAGGGTCTCTGTAAACACTAGCAACAAAGGTCTCTGTAAACACTAGCAACAAGGATCTCTGTAAACACTATCAACAAGGGTCTCTGTAAACACTAGCAACAAGGGTCTCTGTAAACACCAGCAACAAGGGTCTCTGTAAACACCAGCAACAAGGGTCTCTGTAAACACCAGCAACAAGGGTCTCTGTAAACACCAGCAACAAGGGTCTCTGTAAACACTAGCAACAAGGGTCTCTGTAAACACCAGCAACAAGGGTCTCTGTAAACACTAGCAACAAGGGTCTCTGTAAACACCAGGGTCTCTGTAAACACCAGCAACAAGGGTCTCTGTAAACACTAGCAACAAGGTCTCTGTAAACACTAGCAACAAGGGTCTCTGTAAACACTAGCAACAAGGGTCTCTGTAAACACCAGCAACAAGGGTCTCTGTAAACACTAGCAACAAGGGTCTCTGTAAACGCTATCATCTACAAACAACGTGTAGGTTATAGTGAGGTGACCAAGAACATATGTATTATAGTAACTAACGGTACCTATAATCAAATATAATCACAGCTCTTTGTTATATAATTCCAATGCTACTTCTTATCAAGGATGAATTTATGTATTTTTTTTTTAGATCTTGATTTATTATTCAAGATTACAGACTAAATTATTGTATGATTATTATATATGAATTATAGTTTTTATTCAATTTGTTTGTTTTTTATATTTTGGTGCCTTTATTATCTTACTTTTTAATAGTTAATTCAAATGCTGTAGTAGTTCTGCTTTAAGGAAGATATCGAGATATTTAATTGCCAACACTCGTACGTAAACAAAACTAAAGTCTCCAAAAGTCGCGGGGAACTAGTGAGCTTCTGACCCTTCTCATCCACCACAAGAGACCCCCTCACTTCTCCACACCATTAGGAGAGTTCGGCGAAATCTAGGTTTGGTTCAGATCCTTTATATAATACGTTTGACTACCTGGAACCTGCTTGGCCACCGCCCAGTACAGGTTACCAACGGCTTCTCCCCTGCCCCTCTCCCAATCCAGCCTGTACCGCCGTTCTAAATTCAATAACGAAATACAACATGTAACTTCGACCTAATTAACACGGATTCTGTATTTTCCTGAGTGTATTATTAGAGTAATTATCCAGCGTAATCAAAAAGCTATTAACTCTACATCATACCTGGAGAGGGATTATGGATATACACTGGCCTGGATAGTCTTAACCCTGGCCTATTCAATGATAAAAATTGACAGGTTGTGTATCACTGTGGCAATTCAATGATGCTTTGTATGTAAATTTATCGATAGTGGGTTATCAGAGGTATTTTACGATGGTGATTGTGCCATTTATTTTGGTCTTGGCTGTAGGGTGATGATTCTGTTAATTCTTTTGCTGTAGTTTATTGATTCTGTTGGCGTGGTTCGTTGATTCTGTTGATTCTCTTGGCGTGGTTTGTTGATTCTGTTGCCGTGGTTGTTGTTAGATTAAAAATATTGACGATTTTTTTCATAATGTCTGATGGAAAAAAACTCTTCCACTTCACTAGAGAAAGAGAGAGAGAGAAAAAGAGAGAGAGAGAGAGAGAGAGAGAGAGAGAGAGAGAGAGAGAGAGAGAGAGAGAGATTTAAGTTAGTATAAGAGTGAGTAAAAAGAATTTGGGTAGGGATTTTGATAAACCTGTACCGAAAAAAAAAGAGATTAATATAAGAGATTACATGAGTTAAAATTAAAGACATTCATAAGTATACAAAGACGAAGATAAAGAACTACCAGACCACCTCACCTGCACTATAAATCTTTAATCACCTCACCTGGTCTATTCACAGTGTCGAGATATTCCTATAAAGCCTATTACCTGTGACGCTTAATCCATGTTTATATAATCTTGTTCTATAGAATTTATCTCTTACATCCAGGAAGTGTTGTTAACTATAAGGACTTGGTTGTTTATTTTATAATTCTGCAACTTTATTGGTGGAGAAGAATTGTATTGTGTTTGTGTAATAAAAAAAGAGAAAATTTTAAGTTATTTGTGTGTTGTTGTGGTAAGGATTTAAGGTAAAAATTAATGCTTCTATCTGTTGAGGACTTTCACGCTTCAGTATGTCTACTCTCAGTCTTCGCTTCACAGTGGTACATACTTACCTCAGCTGCCTGTCTCACACTGAAGATGATTTCGCTGTACTCATTCTAGCCAGTCAGTGTCTTTCTAAAAGGTTGACCACAACTGTTCTTCATAGTCTAAGTGAGGCTAAATGAAGGAATTGTACAATATACAAGAACTCAATGTTTTTAACAATTAGTAACGCAGGGAGAGGTCAGGTAAGTGTCGTTGATGCAGGTATTTGGCTTGTTTGTATTTAAGATTCTTGCTATCAGTTCCCCAGCACCTGAGGTCCTTAGGCTGTGTGGTGGAAAGGTGCACAGATAGAGGTACAGGCTGTGAATGGATCTAAACCATTAAGTAGCGCATTAGAAGATTGTCCAGCCAACAGGGGAACCCTCCCGGGACAGTGGTGGTGACAGCTCGCTAATGGATGACTTCTTGCTGCTTCACCACCAACCTCGGGGGGTGGGGGGGGGGGGTCCCTAGGTTGGTTCTTTTCCATCAACCTACTTAGTGAGTGACTTTCATTTACACCACACGTGTTTTAGCCATTAATGTACTTAGTTTAGTTATTACTGATATAAGACACCAGGCAGTAGCTGACAACTCTCCTGGTTCACATGGCCAAAACCCTGAAACACCTTCAACCTGCCGCCACACTTCTGTTGTATGCGGAGGTCTTCCACTTCAGCTGCAGAACATTTTATCTGGCCGTACAGTACGTGGAGCACCGTAATGTACAGTACTATGACATCCCTATTAGCTGACATACATGCATTAACAACTGTTCAGAGACGACCAATGAAACTGGTTCCTGTGTTGAAAATTTTTAGTAATAAAGACTTTCTTAGAAAGCTGAATATTGCATCAGTGACGTACAACAGTAAAGGGGGATATGATAGAGAAATGTGTGGAGTAAACAAGAAGACATTCATCCAGTACTGACAGCACAGTGACAGTATCAGGGGTTACGGCTCTTTGCTATGTCAGTTAACACTCGCGAGGCTGAGACAGAACTACTTTTACAATGTGTGTGGCAGACAGGTGAAACAGCTTAGTCGAGCATGTCGTTTAGGTGAAAGCAAGGTCATTTTGTTCCAGGGAAGGCCACAGGGAAGGCCACGTGGTCACTAGGGAGGTCGCACGGCCATAGGGAAGGTCATGCAGCCACAGGGAAAATCACTTGGGCCCAGGGAAGGTCAATCTGTCGTCCAAAGAGAGTCACTGCGTTGGCAGGTGTCAGTATGTCATGTTTCTGATGTCGTCCAAGGAATATCCCCGCTATTGATACACGACTCTGGGTCATGGGTTATCAGGCAAAGTATCGTAACTTGGTACTGTGACGACCAGAAGACCACATCTCTGCTGACACACGCCCGGGTCTTCCTGCCGAGGCGAACACTTTACTACTCCTGGCTTTCAGGGAATGACGGAGCACTCAGAGTATGTCCACATCGCTTCACGTCTCCGCTATTACCAAACGATCCATACAAGTCAGCGCCTCTAGCGGTGGTTTTTAGCAACTACAATCCGCGAGAATGTCAACACCAGTGTCTGTTCCAGCGAGAGTCAGAGTTGCAAACCAGAGGATCCCTATTGTAGTAAGGGCAGTCATTATAGTGATAGCAGGAGGATCAGTAACAGCACCACCACTGATAACAACACCAGCAAATAACACTATACCAAGGGCACTACCGACACCACCAACAACAGCAAAAACAAACCTCTGGCAACAACGCCTTTATCCACAACTCTAGCAGCGGTAACAGCATCAGCACCGGTAACAGCATCAGCACCGGTAACAGCAACAGCAAACACCTCTTTATCAACAGCACTAGAACAGTAACAGGCAACAACAACAAAAAGCAACAGCATGGGCAGCAGAAGGGAAGGCGAGGCAAGGCGAGGCGAGGCGAGTCAGGGCGGGGCGGGGCAGCTATGGGAAAGTACCAGCTAATGACAATATATCGAGGTGGTTGGAGGGTCTGGTAACACGTGTACTCCCAGAACCAGGCCAGTTGTCCACCTTTCTCTCACAGACCCCTCCCTTCCCTCCCTATCACGTTCCTACCCGCCCCTAACCCGCCTCTATCCAGTCCTATTCGCCTCTAGCCACGTCTGACCTCGGCTTACCCAGTACATAGATCTGGTTCACGTTTACTGGTTCAATTTTACACAACACCTCTCATTAAACTACCCGCCAGATCCTAATTACTATCCCTAGGTGGTTTGATTTTTGGTTTTTGGTTTTTGGTTTTTTTATTTGTTTTCTTTGTTTCGTTGTGATTGAAGTTAAGGTGTTTGGTGAAGGATAGATTTAATTTATTACTTTGGGGATGAAGATTTAAACCATTTAAGGGTGTTGCTTTTTAGTCTTTAAGGGCGATGGTTTAACCCTTTTTGGACGATATTTTAACCTTTATTGGTCGATGGGTTAACCCTTTTCGGACGATAGTTTAACCTTTTTTGGACTATGTTTTAACCTTTATTGGACGATGGTTTAACCCTTTTTGGACGATGATTTAACCCTTTTGGACGATGATTTAACCCTTATTGGACGATGGTTTAACTTTTTTGGGACGATGGTTTAACCTTTTTTGAACGATGGCTTAACCCTTATTGGACGATGGCTTAACCCTTATTGGACGATGATATAACCCTTTTGGGGCGAAGGTTTAACTCTTTCACTACGATGTTTTAAGCCATTCATCCTCAATGGGTTAAAATTCAGTCGTTGTTGTTGTTGTTTCTTTTTGTTTGTTTGTTTGTTTATTAGCATTGTTTACCCGAGAAAATAAGTTTGTTGTGAGGGAAGAGCAAGTAGAACACAGGGGCGAGATGAGAGGGCGGGCCGCTAACACTCCCAGCCAGTGTAGACGGATGATACACGAGTGGTGGTAAATGATGAGTAGATGATGACAGTGTGGTGGGATGATGATGATGATGATGATGGTGTGGTTTGGTAATGATGATGATGATGGTGTGGTTTGGTAATGGTGATGATGATGATGATGGTGTGGTTTGGTAATGATGATGATGATGATGATGATGGTGTGGTTTGGTATGATGATGATGATGATGATGATGATGATGATGATGATGATGATGATGTGTTTGATGATGGTAAGGGTGTTGTTTGATGATGATGATAATGATGATGATGATGATGATGATGATGATGATGTGTTTCTTTAAGGGAAATCTGGCCTAAAAGATAATGAATTTCTATAATTTTCCATCATTTCAAACTACAATTCTGTTAGTGTGTGTTTGCGTACATGTGTCTGTGTGCGTATGAATGTTTGCGTATGTCGCTGTGTGTTGTGGCGCCCAGGTATAGCTTGCACATTGAGGGATCAAACCAGGGGATGAGTTTGGGGAGCCACACACACACACACACACACACACACACACACACACACACACACACACATGTAGACCTAAACACCATCGACATAGACAATCATCAGGACAAGTCGACCTGAAACTGTCCACAACTAACACACACACACACACTTTCCCTATGGCCGCCCACGACCTTGACCAAGAGACCACCTACAATGGAGACCAGTAACTCTTGTCCTGATGAACAAAAATAAATAAAAGTCATTAGTCTTACCTGTATACTATCAAAGGTAATATATAAATGCTTTCTGTACCTGGAGTTTGATAGATTGTTATGGTCAGGTTAATATCTTGTAAGTCATTTCAAGAAGTATTGGTAGTTTGTGAAGTTATTTAAGTTATTTCAAAAGTTGTTTCAAAAGTTATTAATAAGTTGAGATATATAATTGAATTGTATCAATAGGTGAAGACTAGTTTAGATTCCACCAATGAGCAATGATCAGTTTTAAATTCCATCAATGAGCGAAGAGCAGTTATAAATTCCACCAATGAGCGAAGAGCAGTTATAAATTCCACCAATGAGCGAAGAGCAGTTATAAATTCCACCAATGAGCGAAGAGCAGTTATAAATTCCACCAATGAGTGAAGATTAGTTTTAAATTCCACCAATAAGCGAAGACAAATTATAAATCCCACCAATAAGCGAAGAACTGTAAAAAAAAATATCCACCAATGGGAAGAAAAATTTCGTAGCTGAACCCATAGAATAATAATAAACACTCATCAAAATCTCAACCAATCAAAAAAGAGTTACCAAACATTCCACCAACCGCTGCGAAATACACCAATCAGAATCTTCCTTTAATAGCCTCAGTGCATTCGGAATAAATCTCCACCAACCAATCATTTCACTTAAAAAATATCATCCGAAAGTATCCACCAATTAGCGCTTGCTATCTTACTGACGTCACGATGGGAGGGTTGCCAGTTAGACAGATACACAACGAAGAATCTGCAGAAAGGTGGTTAGAGGGTAGTTCCATCTGCTAGTTAACATAGATGGTTACTAGAAGACGGCAGATGGTATCCTTGAAGACCATAGCGACGATAATGGTACAGATGGTGACGGCTAACTACGACGATTTTGCAGATGGTAGCTTGGATGACCTAGATGGATTCAGGAGACATCTGGACAGCTGGTTACAACACGACTTTGAGATAGTTGGTAACGAGTAAGATTCACAGATGGTGCTTCTCAAAGGGTCAGCTCAGATGGCTACAGATAACGAAAACAGTCTTGAATCATTGATGCCAGATGAAAGATGGCCACAAAGCCAGGGCAGATGGTTCTTTGCCAGATACTAAAAGCAGCTGCGTAGATGGTATCAGTGAAGCCTTACTCAGCTGGTGACAAGAGAGATAACAGATAGTGCTGTCCGATCACCTGACACCCGGGAACACCTGCCTGATCAGTATGCATCATGAACTGTTGTCTGATTAATGATTCGATGTTGTGAATGTCAACAAAGGATCCATTGTTGTTCCGGACGATGGCTGGCGATGACTGACGATGCTGGCGATGGCTGACGAAGTTAGTGATGGCTGACGATGACTGAGGAAGCT
>NW_024740795.1:0-12500 GCF_018991925.1 Homarus americanus | reverse complement strand
CGCTCAGGTGTGGGTGTCGCTCAGGTGTGGGTGTCGCTCAGGTGTCGGCGTCGCTCAGGTGTCGGCGTCGCTCAGGTGTCGGTGTCGGTGTCGCTCAGGTGTCGGCGTCGCTCAGTTGTCGGCGTCGCTCAGGTGTCGGCGTCGCTCAGGTGCTAAAGAAAAATATGTCAGGCTGCTCACAATAATTTAGTCACTGGGTTAAGTTGGTAAGTTCCTCACACACCTATAGGCTATACCTGTATACCCAGGACTGAGGGAGGTGACGCTGCCCTGTACAGAGATCTGAATGTAAGGTGCTGTTAGGGAGGTAATAATACAGACCTTATACCAAAAAGTTAACTGCTATACAAACACACATCCTGACGAATGATGCAACACACCGCTGGACACTTAACTGTTAAACTTACAAGTGTATAAACAACTCAGAATTACACCATAATGAACATACTCCATTATACCATAAGCGTATACAGTATATCCTTGGTACTACAGTAAGAGAGGCTGTAACTCAGTAACTTACAGTAACAGTTAAGATGGTCACTGATGATTTGTAATCCTGAAAATCATCTGACCTTTCTGTTCCATCATCCCTGTTGACCTTTGTTGAGAGTACAGCACCTGCCTTGATGCTAGGTGTAGAGTACAACACCTGCCTTGATGCTAGGTGTAGAGTACAGCACCTGCCTTGATGCTAGGTGTAGAGTACAACACCTGCCTTGATGCTAGGTGTAGAGTACAGCACCTGCCTTGATGCTAGGTGTAGTTTACAGCACCTGCCTTGATGCTAGGTGTAGAGTACAACACCTGCCTTGATGCTAGGTGTAGTGTACAGCACCTGCCTTGATGCCAGGTGTAGAGTACAACACCTGCCTTGATGCCAGGTGTAGTGTACAACACCTGCCTTGATGCTAGGTGTAGTGTACAGCACCTGCCTTGATGCCAGGTGTAGTGTACAACACCTGCCTTGATGCTAGGTGTAGTTTACAGCACCGGTCAAATGTCTACACACCCAACACAAACATACACATGCATATAAGATGTAAACACTGTAGCATGCCGCACCAAGGAATATATTGAACAAAAACAATAATTACACTATCTTTACCTCTCATACATATTCCCTTCTTTTAAAACAAGATAATCAACTATGTACACATGATCAGGCAAGAGGGGCTGACTCTCGCCAAGGACACCATCCCATCCTCCTTCCTCTCCCATATTCCTTCTCTTTATATTTTAAGTTTTTAACACTAAAGCGAGTAAATAAAGGCAAACAGTACTTCATATGACTGCTGCCTCGTGTTGTGGTTATAACGTGGAAAGTTATAAATAAAATAATGTATAAAATTAAACCCTGATATTCTCATTTTCGAACCAGATAAAGGAGGAGTATATAACCTTACCCCGCTGTGTGTCTTCCCCCTCCTTCATTACGCTACAGGAAAGAATACTCCTGTGCCGTTCTGTTAACAAGATTGTCAGAGTTACCCCAAGAATTAATGGTATTCGTTTTCTGTGGCATCGGGCCCATGCTGTATGTTTGAAAGAAAACCTGGAGATAACAGCTGTAAGGACTATCTTCTTTCACTGATGGGAGTGTGAAAACGATGACT
This sequence comes from Homarus americanus, assembly GCF_018991925.1. Taxonomy (NCBI): domain Eukaryota; kingdom Metazoa; phylum Arthropoda; class Malacostraca; order Decapoda; family Nephropidae; genus Homarus; species Homarus americanus. The sequence goes on along the minus strand of NW_024740795.1, from coordinate 10,887 downwards.
TCGCTGTTTTATTACAGCAGAAACGGGAGGCCGGTGGTAGAAGCGGTATCGTTCTTGCCTCGCAAGCAAGATGTCACGGGTTCGATTCCCGGGCCGGTGGAAATTGTTTGGACATACTTCCTCTCCCCCATTAGTCCCTGTTCACCTAGCAGTAAAGTAGGTACCTGTTGTAAGTCGAAAGTTGCGAATTCGTATTCAGGGACAAGTTGTTGGAGCTTCCAATAACTTGATGGCATAAGCCATTGACTCTTCAGGCTTCTACGCCCTTGACTCTTCAGTCTTCTACGCCCTTAACTCATGAGACCTAAGGCAAGCATGAACTTAGCATGCTTCCCTGTTGGGCGCTGTAAACGCTTCTGCGCTTCACCCTACACAAGGATGTAGGGGAGTGCCCAATAATAATAATAATAATAATAATAATAATAATGATAATAATAATGTAATAAAATACAGCAGAAACTTTAAACCAAGAGTCTTTTTTGCCCTTTTAGTTTTTTGTGCCTCATAAACTTGTACTTGAAAACAGTGAAAGACCTTCAAATCAGGACGAAAAAAAAAAATATATATATATATATATATATATATATATATATATATATATATATATATATATATATATATATATATATATATATATATATATATATATATATATATATATATATATATATATATCATGAGATTTGCTGATTCCCCGATGGTCCTAATTACCAGATAAAAGGGGAGGAAAACCCCTACCATTATCATCATATCCAAATCGACCATTCAAGTGGAACGGAGTTGTATTAGAGGTTCGTGAAGCTCTCTGCCTCACCTCACACCTCGGTTCACCTTCGCCCACACCTGTAGGAGACGTGCATCAGATAATAAGGACATAGTAGTGAACTCTTGGAACAATCTGCCAGGCTGTGCTGTGACGGCACCGAGTTCGACCAACACTTGCGCAGGTAAAATTACATCTTGGAACCAGTACTTACCAACAGTGCGTAACAGAGACGTAACCGACCGCCCAAGCGGTCACTGGCGAAGAGGATAATGTATAAAGTAATAAAAGTAATAATAATAATAATACAGCTTGTACAAGTGTCATATGTAGTCATGCTAACTAATATCATAATCGTATTATATAGTTAAGTCCTATTTATTATAACTGGGATTCTGACACAGCACAACCTGTAATGATTCTACGAAAATATGAAACAGCTAAAAAGCAAGAATGATAAATATGCCAAAAATTTCCCATGTTGTGTGTGAGAGGAAGGAAAACCACAAGACGGATAAACGGGTATGAGTCTCTTACATCCGGAGTATCCCCGAAACGGTCAACCACTTCTCACGCGTCGTGCACTTTTATTACATGTATATTAGTTAGTGGAAAGCGTAACTAATATTTGAATTGAATTGAATTGACACAGTTTATTTAGCCAGACAAACATAGATACAGAGTGGATAATAATAACAATGTTAACATGGCTGAGCCAGTTGATAACCTGAGCTCTCTTTTAGGCACCTGATATATACGCTACATTTATCTCAAGGAAGTATTATGTAACATTTAGTATTATCTGTAGTAGTACAATAGCCTGGTGGTAATAAGAACATCTCATAATGTTACCACGGTTATCACTTCATTATTTATTAATTTTATTTATTTATTATTTTTTGGGGTAATTTTTTTTGTTTATATATGCATAAATTAGTGGAATTGAAAACATAAGTATAATGGGGGAGCAGTACAACATGGGTTGTACAGTAATAACGTTGAACAAGAGGACAGAGCTGTCAGGATTATGTCTAGTTGGCAATTATGTTTATTGCAATGGTAATTACTTATCTATTTACATGATAATTTCCGATAAAACGGTTTTGATGGTACAATAAAAGCAGGTACTGTAAATATAGTAGGTGTTACAAGAAATATTAATACTTAGACAATAGATATTTTTTAAGAGATGATTTAAAGGAAGGGAGCGTAGTCAATTCAATTTTCAATTTCAATTGTTTATTCCTTGATAGAGGAAGCGGGATCCTAGTGCTGTCACTAGGTACCCCTGTACAATGACACTAGAAGCATCTGGCAAGTGTTACAAGTATATACAGCATAAATATTATAAAGGGGGCTTACTAAAGCCTAAGGAAGGAAGGATATTCCTTTAACACATAATCAATATTATTTACAAAATATCTGGCCAGTATGGGGAGGATCATCGTGTCTCCGTCAGGGGGTTGTGGAGTGGTGGTCCAGCAGGCGTCACGGAAGCGTTGTGTGTGGGGACATCTTAGGAGGCCATGGGAGCGTAGTCTTTGCTCGGATGGGTGGGGGTAAGTTGTTCCACACCTTCACACTGTGATATTGTATGGAGGTCTGGGACTGAGAGGAGCGCATGGGGGGTGGTCTTAGTAGCTCTGGGTGCCTTAAGTTGTATCTCTGATTATTCCGGAACTGGAAATAATTATTGTCAAGCAAGTGATTGATAGATTTGTAAACAAAGAGGGCACAGCAGTAGGTGTTAATATCTTCGAATTTCAACATTTTCAATATAGCAAATTTTTTGTTTATGTGATCTGTTTTTTCAAGTAGGTCATTATCCGTACAACTCTCTTTTGTGCAGTAACCAGAGATTGTGTTTTTGAAGAGCCAGAGGCCCCCCATAGTGTGTGACAGTGTATCAGGTGTTGGTAAGCAAGATCATGATAGATTTCTTTCATTGCTGAAACGGAACCATCCGCCTTTGCCAACCACTTCAATGAATATGTCATAAATGTTGGCAAAAATCTTGCAGAGTGCATCCCTGATCACCATGAGGAATTTAGAGCCTACCTGCAAAACGAACAGCAAAATGAGCTGTTCTTATCCCCTGTCACAGCAGATGAATTACTGGCCATCATAAAAATGTCCAAAGATGCAGCAGCAGGCGAAGACAATATACCAATGAGCATCATTAAGAAAGTAGCCCACTTATTACTACCTGTTCTCCTACACATTTGTAACTCCTCCTTCACTAGTGGTGTCTTTCCTGATGAACTGAAAATTGCTAAAGTTCACCCAGCATATAAAAAATCTGGAGACAAAGGTCTCTTCAAGAATTACCGCCCTATATCAGTCCTCCCAGCCTTGAGTAAGATACTGGAAAAGCTAGCATGTAAATTCCTTCTGCAATGCCAATAACATCTCTCTCTCCCTCTCTCTCTCTCTTGTCCTAGGGGGCTTTTGTCCTACACTCGAGTATTAACATGTCTCGACAGGATAGGATTACCGGTAATTGGGCCTCAACCCCACGTGGTCACATCGGTGTACAACCAGAATAAAGGATAATCTAATCTTCTCTTACGTAAACCTATATATTAGAGATAAGGACTGACAAATAATTCTATCAACCGAACAGTAGTAAAAACCTAGAATTCATATAACCGAACCTAACTCCCCGCCGCCTGCCACAAACACTCGCACATACAAACTTACCCCCGTCTATGGGTCTGAATTATTGTCTAAGTACTTACGTCCTCACGAACCGGTTGCGTTGGTTTGAAGGTGATGAGGGCAGTAGCAAAAGGGGTCCATGGCTACATGTTACCCCCCTATATACGCCACTGCTGTACGGCACCATAGATAGATAGATTCAGTTCTTAATCCGCAATTTTTTTTTTTTTTATTACCCTCACTGGATGTGTGCCTGTGCCATGAATATTTTTAGAATTTATTTGCTAATAATGGTATGTTTAATTTGAGGAGGAGGATGAGGAAGGGACTCGTATGAATAATAACAACTTGATTCTATACATAAAAATTGTGTACATTGTCCAACAAATCTCTTTCTGAATGTAGTCAAACATACTGGAGGAGCATTCATATCTGCACGAAAATTCCATTTATAATTTACTTATTTATTACTAACATAAGATATAAATAGACATTTACATATAATAAGACATATTTATGGACATGCAATTAAAGCAAATACATAATTAAATATATTCTATTCAAATTAAATAGCACTCAATGATGAAAAATGAGATATTGAAAAAATATAAAAACGGGCTTTGATAGTTAAGCTGCTATTGATTTACAAAGTGTTGGCACATTGTAAGTGGGAGCTGACAGGACAACGACTTAAATAATACAGTGCTCAGAAGACAGCATCAGTGTAGTCAACAACTCGAGGGATCAAAACACACTAGAGATCTTGATACAATAAATGCGTCAAATGAAACAGTATTGGACACAACACTTAGTTTTTTTGTACCATAAATGACACAATATTTGGTCGTCTCTTGGGCATCAATAACTCTTAATGATATGTTTTAATGACTTTTCACTATTTTTCAGTTGAACGTTAGTTAGAATTTGCATGAAAATAATAAAAAAAAAAGCTGGGTGAGGGGTGTGGGACCGGCAGTAAGCTGGGTGGGGAGTGTGGGATATGCAGTAAGCTGGGTGGGGTGTGGGGGGGGGTGGTAGTCTGTAGCTGCATGTATTGGTGGTGAGCTGCTCTGGCGCTGACAACCCTCCTCTTGATTATGGCAGCAACTTGTATACAAACACACTTAATTACCAACTCAGTATTTATTTTTTCAGAGGATATTATACGACATCACGAGACAAAATTCTTGAAGGTATTCGTTCTTTCCCTGAAGTGTCATTCATCCCCAGGAACATCAGTCCGTGTTGTGAGAAGACTTTCACAAGGACGTCGGGATACGGGCTGGAAAAAAAGACCTTAGGTTAGGAAAACAACCATGATAGTCTTTAATGAAACCTTAACCACAAAGAAAATTAGTCTTACTATGTCAGAATTGAAGCCTTAATTAGTAATTACTGTATGTGCAAAAGACGGAAGAGTATATAAATAAGATGATTATCATTTTTTACTAAAACATAATTATGATTACATATTTACACATAATCAATATAAAGGTAATTAAGGATCTGGCCTACATGTAAATAGTGATTCATAGTGAGGTGGATTAAGGGCCACAACATACCCATTACTGTCCTCACGTCAGCCAGAGGAGTAAAGTCTGAATGAGTCACCAGATAGGGCGAGTCACAGCAGAATAAGACCGACTGATAGCTGGACACTTAATGCTACAGGTACTTTTTTTTTTACGGGGATAAGCCCACCCGGGCACAGGTCACTGACCCACATCAGGGCCTGGGGGGCGAAAATATAATAATAATAATAATAATAATAATAATAATAATAATAATAATAATAATAATAACAACAACAATAGGATCCCCACATTAAATCACAATGGACAGTAGTGACTCGTTGGTTTTGAGAATTCTAACTTCGTAAAAATTTCTTAGCCCATAATAACAAAAGGAAATAAAATATAAAGTTACATATTTGGAGTAAAAGCCACTAAACCTGTCGTTCTGTTTCAACTTGAGGCACCACTGACCTCTTGTTTCAGAGATGACCCGTAACTTTTCAGACTATATCATTACAAAAGAAAATATCACCCACACCACACTCATTGTTGCAATAAAGGATATAACGATAGACTTACCGAGGTGCTTGTATGGTGTCAGTTCATCACGTCAGACTGTATTTGTCCTGCTTCCCTTCTAGTTCTGTCGTCGACAAAAAAAGTGTTTCCTTGCCAAGGATGAGCCTCTTTATGTGCGTATTCATTATGTCCACCTCTTTCTTGACATTCTTGTACCGTTGCTTCTCTCTCTGGCGGTAACGGTATGCTCTGAGGGCCCTGAGTCTCTTGCTTTCCAACTGAGGGTCTGTTTGGGGCTCCCACGAGTGTGCTGGACCAGAGGGAAACGCCATTCGTTCCCCCTTAGGCTCCCACAAGTGTGCTGAACCAGAGGGGGACGCCATTCGTTCCCTTTGAGGCTCCCACACGTGTGCTGAACCAGAGGGAGACGCCATTCGTTCCCTTTGAGGCTCCCACACGTGTGCTGGACCAGAGGGAGACGCCATTCGTTCCCTTTGAGGCTCCCACGAGTGTGCTGGACCGGGCGGTGAGGTCTTAGGTTGCGTTTGAGGTTTCCAAGATTGTGCTGGAGTAGAGGGCAACACCATAGGGTCAGTCTGAAGCTTTCCGGAGTGTGTTGGACCAAAGGCTGTTGTCAGAGGGTCATCGTCACCTTCACTGGTAACGTGGCGCACTGTAATCCAGCCTCCGCTAGCGCCATTAGTCCCTCCGCTTATGAAGGACATTTTTATGCATTGTCTGGGAGATTCGGTCCGGTTCATCTGACTGACTTGGTTCACCTGATTGGTCTGATTTACCTGATTGGTTTGGCTCACCTGATTGGACTGGTTCACCTGATAGGACTGGTTCACCTGATTGGTTTGGTTCACCTGGTTGTCCTGGCTGACCGCCTCTAACGTTGCAGGACTATGAAGGAAGGAGCTGTTAGCTGCAGGACTTCCGTCATAGGGATTGATCTTCCAGGTTCTGCTTGCCATGTTGTCATCTTTGCCTCGGGAGTCACTAGAGAATCCCTGACGAAGGTTACACATTTCCTCGTCTTTCTTGTCCCTCTCACGTGATTGGTTAAACTGTGATCTTCTACATGAAGGATCGAAAGGTGTTTTAATGGGGCGATGTAGATCTCTCTCTCCTTCATGTAGTAGTAACCGATCCTTGGGAGAAAAGTCAGGAAGGTATCTTATTAGCATCTCTGAGGTCTCTGGTAAATCGTTGAAACAATTTTGAAACTCTCCCAACTCGCTGAACGTCTCTGAAAGTGTTCTCTCTGCAAAACACCCAATCGGTTTATTAAACAGCTTTGTATTTCCAGAGTGTTTGTCAGAAATATCTGTGATGCTAGATTGGTTGTTGAATATATCCGGGATTCCAGTTTCTTTGTCAGTCACATGTGAGGAAGGGTTTGGCTGCTTCCCAAATACCTGTGAAGATTGAGTGTGTCTGTCTAGATGCTTACCAGTCATCTCAAAAATATCTGAGTGTTCAGTAAACATTCCTGAATTGTCCCAGTGTTCGCTAAACATTCTTGAAGGGTCGAATTTTTCACTAAATTTTCCTGAAGTCTTGAGGTGTTCACTAAACATTTCTGAAGTGTTTGATTGTTTACTAAATATTCCTGAAGTCTTGGGGTGTTCACTAAACATTCTTGAAGTCTTGGGGTATTCACTAAACATTTTTGAGGTGTCTGATTGTTTACTAAACGTTCCTGAAGTCTTGGGGTGCTCACTAAACATTCTTGAAGTCTTGAGGTGTTCACTAAACATTGCTGAGGTGTTTGATTGTTCACTACACATTCCTGAAGTTTTGAACTGTTCACTAAACATTCCTGAAGTCTTGGGGTGTTCACTAAACACTGCTGAGGTGTCTGATTGTTCACTAAACATTCCAGAAGTCTTGAACTGTTCACTAAACATTTCTGAAGTTTTGAACTGTTCACTAAACATTCCTGAATTCTTGGGGTGTTCACTAAACATTGCTGAGGTGTCTGATTGTTCACTAAACGTTCCTGAAGTCTTGAACTGTTCACTAAACGTTCCTGAAGTATTTGGGTGTTCGCTAAACATTCCTGAAGAAATCTTGGGGTGTTCACGAAACATTCCTGAAGTCTTGAACTGTTCATTAAACATTCCTGAAGTTTTGAACTGTTCACTAAACATTCCTGAAGTCTTGGGGTGTTCACTAAACATTCTTGAGGTGTCTGAGTGTTCACTAAACATTCCTGAAGTCTTGAACTGTTCACTAAACATTCCTGAATTCTTGGGGTGTTCACTAAACATTGCTGAGGTGTCTGAGTGTTCACTAAACATTCATGAAGTCTTGAACTGTTCACTAAACATTCCTGAAGTCTTGGGGCGTTCACTAAACATTCTTGAGGTGTCTGATTGTTCACTAAACGTTCCTGAAGTCTTGAACTGTTCACTAAACGTTCCTGAAGTATTTGGGTGTTCGCTAAACATTCCTGAAGTCTTGAACTGTTCATTAAACATTCCTGAAGTTTTGAACTGTTCACTAAACATTCCTGAAGTCTTGGGGTGTTCACTAAACATTCTTGAAGCTTTGGAGTGTTCACTAAACATTCCTGAAGCCTTGGAGTGTTCACTGTACATTCCTGAAGCTTTGGTTTGTTCACTACACATTCCTGAAGCTTTGGAGTGTTCACTACACATTCCTGAAGCCTTGGAGTGTTCACTAAAACATTTCTAAAGTGTCCTAATGATCAGTAAGCAGTTCACAGCTGACAGTAGGAGGTGTTCGTTTACAATGCTCCCACAACCAAGTTCATGGCTCCTTTTGTATAGTCCTCCCTCCCTAGCTACCGTACCGCCCTCACTCAGTCTTACCCTTGATGCCCGAGATAGTTATGACATAATCGGCAGGAAACCTTCTACTTGTGTCATAGCTCGTTTGAGCATGTAAGTAATTATTTGTCATTAAGTGTTGTGTTTGTATGTTGCGAGATGACTTTGTGATGAGACGATGAATGTGGTGGGTCAGGCCGTATACGATGAATGTGGTGGGTCAGGCCGTATACGATGAATGTGGTGGGTCAGGCCGTATACGATGAATGTGGTGGGTCAGGCCGTATACGATGAATGTGGTGGGTCAGGCCGTATGATTGGGTGTTGTTGGTGTGATTAGGTTAGGTAAGGGTTCAGGTGTGTATTTTAAGGTTCAGGTGTGAATTTTTGGGTTCAGGTGTGTATATAAGGTTTCAATCTCTTAGGAAACTCAAATGTTTACACTTTCCTTACACGGATTAGTAACTGCTAGTGAATGCTGATAAAAAGTTAAAAAAAGCAATTACCTAAGTTCAGGAAAGGTTAATGTTTGACTTACGAGTCTAGAAAAATAGAAAAGTCTTGAGTCGACGAAATTGCCTCTTGAGACGTCACCCTACACGACAGATTAATAATGTTGTTAAAAATTTCCGTCACAGGCTCAAGGTTCTTCACCATCCAATCGGTCCTAACCATCATGCGAATCTGACCTTCAGCTTTAATTGGTCACTTGATACACTTTCACCAAAAAATTCTCGAACGTTGTAAGTACTCAGCAAAAAATTCTCGAACGCTGTAAGTACTCAGCAAAAAATTCTCGAACGCTGTAAGTACTCAGCAAAAAATTCTCGAACGCTGTAAGTACTCAGCAAAAAATTCTCGAACGCTGTAAGTACTCAGCAAAAAATTCGTGTAAGTACTCAGCAAAAAATTCTTGAACGCTGTAAGTACTCAGCAAAAAATTCTTGAACGCTGTAAGTACTATGCAATCTGAAAAAAAAATGAACGGAGAATCTAAAACCATTACAAGATGACAAATCCCATTCTGCTCTTTCTTACATCCATCGTTCCCAGGTGCTCAGTGATGTTTAAAATAGAATGAGGGAGAATCAAGAAACATTGACTGGATTGACTTATTAAACCATAAGGATGTGGATTCTTCCTGGAAAAATCATACAGGATCGAGTAATATATTTGTAGGAAAACCATATAGCCAAGACCAAACCCGTTAGTACTTGAACAACCAAGAAACCTTTAAATACTGTACGTATGTTAACTCGCTGACCCTTATTTTTGGGGTGACGTCCGTGGCGATCGTCCTTTGTTTTTAATATAAGACTCACATATACTCATTTCCATTCATTAGGTACCATTCACTCGCCCATACTTCTGATAAACAAGTCTTAGAGAGATTCTGAGAGCTCGTTACTCGATTCTCTGATCACTCTCTTATAAACCTCGAGAACAGACAGTTACTTTTAATATACTCTTCTGATATCTCTCTCTCTGCCAGTTGATAGGTTATTTGCATCCACTTTTGTTAACACTGGGGAAGAATTCATTTAAACACCCCCGCTTTCCCCTGGTCTGAGTCCTTCCGTCCTACGTTTCTGAATCCAACAGCTCTCTGTCCTGCTCATCGCTGCTCAGACCACTCCTAAGAGTTGAGATTTTTTCGCAAGGGCTTATGACTATTTAATTACCCCCCCAACAAGGTCACCTCGCTAAAGAAGTAGTAGTGGTAGTGGTGGTATCATTAGTAGTAGTATTGGTAAATATTAATATAAATAGTAATAGTAGTAAATATCATTATTATTATTAGTAGTAGTACTAGTAGTAGTCGTAAGTACTAGTAATAGTAGTAGCCGGAAAGTGTGCCTTAGGTTTTTATAGGAGCGTCAGAGAGCCACGACGAATTAACACTACAGACGTTAATTTATCGCGTAGGTGTTGAGAGGGAGAACACTTTTCAGAAATGTGTAGTGAACGTTAGTATTTCGTCGAGTTGAAGAGCCACATCCTGACTGCACGAATGAGGTGTATTTATAAATTGGGAAGCAATAAGGGTGGTTGCACTCATCAGCAATATTACAAAATTATCAACATATAGTCAATAAATAGCTAATTTGATTCGAGAAGATCCACTTCTCTCTAGATGTCGGGTCACGTTAAGTAACTCTTTGTTCAAGAGGAGTTTACATTCATTAACTTTTTCCTTCCTAAACTGACGTTTTCAACGGTTTCATTCTAAAGACTATCCTTGTCGTGAGGGCTTCATTATCTGACTGATCTATTTGGTGGATGTTGTACACGTGTGAGGGTGTTTTTGCTCACTTACAGGAAGATATGTCTCTCTTAACATTGTGACGCCATTTTAACAGCTAGATGAGTACTTCTTATATAATAAATGTGCAGAAATTCTGAACAAATGACTACAGAGGTTAAGGACATTGTGATCTCACCTATAACGTAACAGTGAGGTCAACCCGTCATAAGGTTGTTAGTCACGGTATCATGTAATAAATAATTTCGTGGTGTAGGATAAGGAAAAATTAGACAATTAGGAAAACTTGCAAGTGAATAATTTCTAGTGTCCCAGGACATAGTGGTAACCCTTAGTGTTTCCTAAGTCAACATATACTGTAACCGAACCCAC
>NW_024740794.1:0-39015 GCF_018991925.1 Homarus americanus | reverse complement strand
TGTTATGCTTCGTTCAGTTACGTATTGCTGTGGCCACTGAACTAGAGGTGGCCATACCGAGGGGAAAAAAACAATGGGCTATGTAAGATCCCATCGTCCTGCATGTTATTTTAACGAGCTTGAAGGCCTCCTCCCCTCGTATTGGTGGTGTGTGACATTACGAAACAACGACCTGGGTTCACGTTTTTCATCCTCTTTCAAGATTTTTAAATGTCTCTATGAAACCTGTCCTATTATGTCTTATCTGATGTGTTGTTTGTCCTAAGGCTCTCAGTCTACTCGATTAATTGAGATGATATAGTTTAGGAGTTCACCTTAGTTGCTCTGTGTTGCACCTTGTTTATGGATGCTAAGTTTCTGGAGGTCAGGTTACCATGCCTGTATACAGTAATCCAGATGGGAACGCACGAGAGACTTACAGGTACGTATAAAGTTGAAGGAGCATTTTCTTATCTCTGTGTCTGAAGGTACTCGCTGCACCGCCTTCAGTGATTGGTCTATCACAACGCCTAGATCTTCTTCCTTATCAACAATATCCAAGAAAGTGTTATTGTCAGAATAGTTGTGATCAGGGTTGTTGTATCCTACGTGTATCTGCCAGTCCTGCGACCACTTGAACAGCTTATGCAGAGAGTTTTGCATGGTTGTGACATCTTCTTGACTTGTTATCTTCCTAAATATCATCGTGTCGTCCATAAACTTGACAGTGTGGCAAAAATATAAGAGTAAAAAGAAGAAAAAAAACAGGAGATAAGGACTGTTAATCTACATCACGAAAATACCGGAAAACCAGCTTTTAGAAGTGAGATATTATAAAAGGATGGAAACACAGAAAAAGGCAGAGCATTCCACAGTTTGGCTTTGATTCCACCCTATCTAACAGTCGGACAGAAGAAGAACCACCCCAGATATGAGATGTAATTGCTCAGGAGTGAAGTAGCTACGGCAGCTGTTCCGCATTCCCAGCTTTCGGGAGGCAGCTTTAGCAATGTTGAGGATGTTTGACCTTCCATAAAATTAGAGCATATGGTGAGGCCTAGCATATCTGTTTTAGAATTTGGCAAAATGATGGCGTCCTGAGCTACCATAAAAAAAGTAGCTCCACTTTTCCCAACACTGATAATGATCCTCTGATCCTCGTCACATATGTATACTTAGCATGGTTTTATGATATGTATCCCCACTCCCCCCCCCACCCCCCCCCCGTAAATAGATGTGGCTTTTATGTCTATGTGAATAACTTCTTGTGGTGGTGGACGTAGAATTTTATGTGAGGGGAGTAGCGAGCCAGTGAAGTGGTCTAGCGTCGTCGAGTGTAAGAATTGTGTTGTTTACTGTGACACTACCCAACATGGCAGGTGTCTTCTGGGTACTGTAGTTTCCTCCTATGCTGGAACCATGATGGACAAACTCGTGAGGGATTTAACACACCACCATCTTCAATCCCTCCAGCGAAAGGGTAAATAAAAAAGAGACCAAATTATAATTAATATTCGTGGTATTGTCACAAGGAGAAATCAGAAATATCATCGTTAAACTATACTGATCAAAGTGTCGTCCTCTCACCAAAGATTGAATTAATTTGATGCAGAATGGTTTGAGCTGTTGGAGGTTAGGTTAGGTTAGGTTAGGTTAGGTTAGGTTAAGTTAGGTTAGGTTAGGGAGTCCCGGTTATCAGTGGACTGCATTATGTTATACGATGTGGAAAACATAATGTTGGAGTGAATATATATTCTCACCTGTAAAGGAAAACTGACTTGGGATTCTATCAGCTTCTCTATTTTCAGCCTATCCGTCCGTCCGTCACACAGTTGCCTATCCACATTGTGAAAGCTGATGAGCAACAACCGATGGATTTTTATTTGTCATCCATATGGTAGACAGGAGGAGTACTTTGGTTGTACAGTATTTTTGTTTTAACTTTTGTTTGACTCCTGGAGAAAACAGTGTTCTATCTCTCTACCTTCTACTTGCTGATTTAGAAGTGTTAATGGCTCAACTTGTTATGCTCTTCAAGGCTTAATTTGTTGAAACACAGCATTAACATCATCATCATCTCAATGACTTAGTCTGTATATATACCACACTATATCAACACTTAGCATATTTTGTGTCGTTAACAGAGGCCTTAACTACTAAACTACCAGTAATGCTAAGTCACTTCGCAAGAGTGACCACAGTACCACATATTTAAATTTCTCTACCCAAGGTCAATTTAATACATTCTACCACCACTTGAGATCTATCATAAGTGACCAAGGCAAGAGGGAACCGTCCTTATCCTTAGATGTGTGCTTGTGTTGCTATAGTTAACATCCATCTCGAGCAAGAGGGTGGTGGCGGAGTGGTATTGTGTAAAGTACTTTGACAGTGAAACATTGGGCGAATAATACTCCAGACAACAAGAACAAATATACTGTTTTAATATTAGCAACATTATATTAAGCCGAATAACAACAAAATGATAAGTAATTATAATATTAAGAACACCAATAATGATAATAATAATGATAACTAATTACAACGAAAAGGAATGATAATAGCAGGGATAATAATAATGTTCCGTGTAGGTTGGATTAAGACAACATCCAGAGAGAGAGATTAAGTTTATAATAGTTTAGGGTCTTAAAGAAAATGGATTGGAGAAAGTTGGTAAAGTTTACAAATAAAAACAAAATAAGAGGGAATAACTGCAGGGAAGTGTAAACAATCACCCAAAGAAATTATCTGTACTTGTGGTGATCAATGAATTTCATAATGAACACTGACTCCTGTTGTCTCGGTAGGGTTGTCAAATTCCTTCGTCCGTGGTGTCATATTTTCTCAACATAATTTTGTAAAGAAAGTAATTTGAGAAACTGTACATGGATATAAATGGTGACGAGACTAACGAAAGTAACAGTAATAAGTTCCTGTTTGAGGTAGAAGAAATAAAAGATGGAAGAGTATGTATAGAAGAACTTAACAATGATAACGAGAGAAAGAAGGTAAGGGGGAAATAAATATACACAAACAAAGAGTAGCCTTAACGTCATGCATGCATAAATTTAAAAATATTGTTGAATAGAGTAAAAGTTAAGAACATAAGAACATAAGGACATAAGAATGGAGGAAACTGCAGCGGGCCTATTGGCCCATACTGGGCAGTCCCATTTACACCCAACCCCTATTGCTCATATAAGCATCCAACCTATGTTTGAAGCTATCCAGCGTATTCGAGTTAATGATGATATTTGGTAACTTGTAGAAAGACAATGAATTTCCTGATTATCAAATTAAACTGAAAGGGTAAAGGACATTAGGGCAGATCTTTCGGGGTTTGGGATTAAAAGTAAAAAAAAATTATAAGTGCTGAGAATTTTATATATCAATAATATATTGATGATTTGAGAAATGTGAGTGTTAGTGAGTGAGGAACTTGTCCACCGCTTGGCTAGTATCGCTATCACTACCGCTACCTAACCTAACCTAACCTAACCTAGCCTAGCCTAACCTAACCATACACAGTAACAATGAAGAAGCACGTAACACAATTGACGGAAAATAGTAATAATAAAACACCTAATTTTAATCTGTTCATCTATTTCATAAATTGGTCAGACATATCTTGGAATACATTTAGTTATTTGCATTTCAGAACACTTTATTTTTAGCTGCATAATTAATTTATTAATAATTATTAGAAAAGTATCAACCAGCGAGTGGCGCTAAATACGACAAACAAAGCACTGTCGAATGCGCTACAGAAATAATATGCAGTATACAGTACAGTATATATAGCGACACTACTCCCAACACTGACTGACCGTGGGCTGTCTTCATCATCATGTAATATTTAATCTGAATTTTTAACGAGATAAATTACATGCAGCGAAGAAAGAAAGAAAAATAAAGGTAAATTAATATCGACTATAATTAGAGGAAGAGAATGAAGAATAAGGGATTAGAATCAACGATGAAATGACAAAAGTAACGTTGAAATGAACACTATACACACGGTAGACAACATAGCCATCGAAAAACAATACCCAGATTTTGAATGGATGTACAGTAGCTAAAAAAAAAAGTACCTGACAGGGTGGTCTAATGCCTTCCGAAATTGTACGTACAACGCGTGATGTCTCGGGAGGGTTGGTATGCGTGTCTTCACCCACCGCCATTCAGTATCCATATAGGAAAAAAAATTATCGGTCAAATGATTACTCTCTTATAATATAAGGTGACAACACACATATCCCAATACCTATCGTCCGTGGGCTCATATTGTTTCACACAGAGTGTGCACAGATACATTTTTACTACTGTACCTGGGCATTTACCTTATATTAGAATAAGTACACGCACGGTTCCTGGGTGGTGTCCATCATGATGACAACTTGGGTACGAATAAATGTGTATGTAAACAGTACTTAATTGAATCTTGGCTGCGAATAAAAGTGTATGTAAAAGTACTTAATCTAACCATTCACACAATACAGTATTCAGTCTACTTCATGTCGAACACTGGATTAGTAGTATCAATAAACTGTGTTTAAATACTCTTGAAAAAACCTGAATTTTCCTCTCCAAGCGCTCCATTTAGATTCATTCTTTGGGTCTTTGCTATAATGCTCTTTTAATTGGTATTGGCTTCTATATATGTGTAATGAGCCAAATAAATACTGTAATATTCTTGATTGAAAAGTCTGTCTGCATCTTGGTGACTCAGTTGGCAGCCCTGAGTGAATGACATTTTGGCTTCAATGTTCAATTTCAATTTCAATTGTTTATTCCTTGATAGAGGAAGCGGGATCCTAGTGCTGTCACTAGGTACCCCTGTACAATGACACCAGAAGCATCTGGCAAGTGTGACAAGTATATACAGTATAAATATTATAAAGGGGCTTACTAAAGCCTAAGGAAGGAAGGATATTCCTTTAACACATAATCAATGTTATTTACATAATATCTGGCCAGTATGGGGAGGATCATCGTGTCTCCGTCAGGGGGTCGTGGAGTGGTGGTCCAGCAGGCGTCATGGAAGTGTTGTGTGTGGGGACATCTTAGGAGGTAGTGGATAAGGGTGCTGCTGTCGGGTCTTCTGCATAATGCACACGAGCGTTGCTCAGGGGATGCGGGGATACCAATCTCCCAAGCAAAGTCATACCCAATGATGGTACGGGCAGCAATCACGTCCCCTTTCCGCGACCCTTTCCCGTAGACGTACGAGAGGTCAGGAAGTTTACGGAGGACATCGTACCAGGTGGGCGGGGAGTCCAGGGGGATGGCTGCTTCCCGAGCTTCTCTCTGTTTGCGGCGAATTTGGGTCCTAATCTGTAAGAGTGTTCGAGGAACAACGTAGTCAGGTGTGGCCTTGTTGCAGCCAGTCTTGGCAAGGCCATCTGCTGCCTCATTCCCCAAGATACCGACATGACTGGGTATCCATAGGAATGTCACAGGACGGCCTGCATCCTGAAGTGTGGATGTTAACCTTCGTATTCGGAGGATGAGGTCCTTATTTTCCCCTGATCCAAATGCGATCCCGTCGAGAACAGACCTGGAATCGCAGCAGACAAGCAAGGGGCAGAAACCATCTGCTTCTTCGTCAGCGAGAAGGGCAGCAAGGAGGGCTATTCGTTCAGCCTGAGTGGAGGATGCCCCGTCAGAAACTCTGAGAGACAGTTGATAGGCTCAGGGGCATCAGGACGGAAGTTGTAGACACCAGCCCCGGCCCTACCTGTGGCGGGGTCAACAGAACCATCATTAGAGGACGACCCTACCTGGGGACCAGTGGGCGATCCTGGAGAGGTGGTATTTGCAGAGAATAACAGGGTTCACCTGGGATTTCGGGAGCGGTCCACCGAGGGCAATCACTTCAGGTTGAAAATCCAGCCAGGGAGAAGGAGACGAACCAACAGCAGGGGTGACAACAATATCAGGCAGGAGGTCGTGTTCCTGAAGGGCTCGGATGAGTGACCCTCGCCACTGTCTTCTAGATGGAGGTCGGTCTCGGACAGCAGGAGTCAAGTTGGTTTGGACATAGTTGCCCCGAGGATCCCGTAGAATGGAAACGGCAGTTTTTAGGTAAAACTCCTGGACACGATCCTGTAAGGGGGAAAGACCAAGTTCGGTATATAGAGAAGTAGAGCGTGTCCACTGAGGAGCCCCAAGGATGATACGAGCAGCTTTCCTCTGGATAACTTCGAGACGGTTGACAGCAGTCCGACTAATGTTGACGAGGGCAGGGGCGGCGTAGTCGACACAGGAACGGACAAAGGACTTGTACATGGTGAGAAGTACAGGGATGGTGGCACCAAGGGAACCCCTGCACATGGTAGAGAGGGGAGCGAGACGCCGAAAGCATATGTCTCGAAGATAGCGGACTTCAGGGATCTGACAACGTGTGCGAGTTACATACACACCCAGGTATTTTGTCTCATTAACCCAGTCCAAGGGCGTTCCTGATAAGAGAAGGGGTGGAGGCACGACCGTGCCACATGGCTTTTGTTTTCGCAGTTGAAAGAAGGAAACCAAGTGAATCACACTCTCTGGAGACCAGATCAAGGGCTTCCTGCATGCTGAGGTAGTCAGGGGCTTGGAGGAGGACATCGTCAGCATATCCTGAGTGGACAACTTCTGTCGGCCACGGGAGAGATACAATGGAATGCATCACAGTGTTAAACAAGGTGGGACTCAGGACTCCACCTTGAGGGGTGCCGAGGTTCATTTCTTGAACAGGAGACATAGAGCCTTCAACGCGAACCCGGGCCTGACGTCCAGTGAGGTAAGAGGCGATCCATTGTAGAAGTCTCCCTTTAACCCCTAACCGCGCAAGTTCAGCTAAAATGAGGGCAGGCTGAGCCGTATCAAAGGCTCCCTTGATATCAAGGAAGACGGAGATGCGGGCAGTCTGATTGCAATAAAAGGAAGCAATGGAGTGTCCTGTGCTGCGATGTTAAATGAAACCATTGAGGGAGTTGTGGAAGCCGCCTATGGTGTGAAGAAGGCGACGATGGAGTATCCTCTCTATCATCTTGCAAACACAGGAGGAAAGACTAATGGGTCGATATTTCCCAGGATCTCCCGGCTTAGGGATGGGGACAATAGTGGCATTTTTCCAGTTGGACAGGAGAACCCCATGTTCATAAGACATATTGTAGGGAGCGAGCAAAGGGCCGTTAGGAATATTTGTACAGGCGTTGAGGACGGAGTAGGTTATCTGATCATCCCCAGGAGAGGTGTCTTTTCTAGAGCGACGAGCACTGTCAAGCTCGAACTGTGTGATGGGATGATCAGTGGGGGCAGGGGAGGTAAGAGCAGCACGAACAACAGGCTCAGACGCATCGATGCGAGCCTGCACTGCCTCCTGCATTGGGTCTGGAAGTGCCTCAGGGGAGGAAGCTCGTGCCCAGTCCTCCATTAAAGAGCAGGCAAGGGAGGCGGGGTCAGTGTGGGGAGGAGGCCTCCGTCGAGTACCCCGTATAGCATTAATCCGATTCCGTACATAAGAGGGTGACGACTGGAACGATAGAGACCCCGTGAAGGATAGCCAGTCCGCCTCACGTATCCGACGGCGCTCCTGAGTTGCAAAGGAGCACCAATTTTTGAAGTCTTCCCAGTCCTCTGGAGACCGAGACCTCCCTACGGCAGAGTGGAGATCACGGGTTACCTGCCGGAGATGTCTCATGGCAGGGATACGATACCAGTAGTTGGTGGCACTTCTGGGGTGACGGGGAGGGCGTGGAGGGGTAGCGCGATTGACACGGCATCAACAAAATCAGCGCTGTAAGAGTCAAGGGACTGGGGGACAACATAGGAATCCGCCCAGGTAGAAAGGTATTGGGTAAAGGAAGGAACAGCATCTTGTGTGAGACGAAGGCGAGGGGATCGATAAGGAGCTGATGTCGGGGCAGAGAAGGAGAGCCTGAGATGGGTAGTAACGGCAAGATGGTCACTATACAGAGCAAGCTCGGTGCAGTCGGTAGGATGAAAGGAGGTATGACCGTTCAATAGTAAGCCAACATCAAGGAAACTATGGGGGAGGCGAGTAGGATCGTCAGGACAAAGAAAGCGAACATCATCATCCCCATTAAGAAACTGTGAGAGATGTGATCCGTTAAGGGTACATGGCGTGGGATGATCCAGAGTAAGAGTGGGATGGCGGGCATTATAGTTGCCAAGAACAATAGTGGGAATCCCATCATGGAGGTCGTGAAGAACCTGGGGGTCCAGAGAATCACTCTTGAAATGAACATTGACTACACGAAGGGTCCGGTCACCAAGAGTAAGGGAGACAGAAAGTAATTCAGACGGGGGTCCATGTGAGTCAGGTGAAGGGAGACGAACAGATGGAATGGTGTTACGCACAAGGGTGAGGAGGCCACGAGCCTGCCCACGGTACCGAGGCAGGGTGTAAACAGTATAGACAGAGAGGCGGAGTGGAGTAACATCGTCTGTGATGGTTTCCTGAAGTAGAGCAACATCTACTTGATGGGAGAGCACAAACTGGGCGAGGTCTGTCCGGCGAGGTCTAAGTCCCTGGATGTTCTATTGTAAGAAGAGGAGAGAACGGCCTCCGGTGTGAGATGAGTCGGAGGGGCTAGACAGGGCTCCAGAGGAGGTACCAAATTCTGTTGAGAAAAATGGAGAGGGAGGAGTGGGAGAGCGAGGGATGGATCCTCCATCTCGGGAGATGGAAGGAGGCGGGTCATCAGGGCTTGCAAAGTGCGCCCCTGTTGGGTCAGGGTGTCCAGAATGAGTTGTTGTTGCCTCTGCAATGTCGCAATTGTTTTCACAAACATGTCGAGTTGGGCAGAGAGAAGGTTGATTTGCTTGGAGTGGCGATCCAGACGGAGAGTGATTGTTTCCATAGAACCAATTTGGTGTACCTGTGCAGGAGCTGGAGGTGGCGGCGAGGATTGCCGAGGGCCCGACTGGGCATGTGGTGGTGGTAGCGACGGAGAGGGACGGTGAGGGTTCAGTTGAGTTAGAGGTGGTGGTGCTGGTGGGAGACAGCGGGGTCCGGGTGGGCAGGAGATGGTGGTGACTGTGTGGCAGGGCCGGTAACGACCTTGTTCCAAGAACGGTAGGGAGAGGGAGGGAGGGGAGAAAGGATGGGTGGTAGGGGTGATAGGGGGGATGGTAGAGGAGAGATCAATGGGAAATCCTTGGTGGATGGAAGAGGCGGTGGTGGATAGGAGTGAGGTTTGGTTGACAGGGGCTTCGTCAGAGACGAAGGCGGTGGTACAAGGTAAGATTTCCCCGGGCGAGTGCAAGGACGCTGTGGGCAATTGGCATTCCAGGCGTGGTGACTGCCATGGCAATTGACACACCGTGGAATAACTGGGATTTTGTTCTGAATTTTCGATTTGCATTCCACTGTGTCGTGAGGACCTGCACAGAAACCGCAGGCGACCATCCTCGTGCACTCCCAGGTGCGGTGTTTCCACGATTGGCAACGACCACAGATTTTAGGTGTTCCGATAAAGCGGTCGAGAGGACAGTTGTGAATTGGTCTTACATTCACCTTCGGAGGGAGAGGGCCCACCCACCAGCCGATGAGTTCGTTGGATGGACGTTTGGAGACCGGGTTGATGCGGCGTTCCATGTCCAGTAGTTGTGGGAGAAGAGGGCGAAGATCGTCGATAGAGATCTCCCAGGGTACGTGGCGAACCATTACCTTGGTACGACGAGTTTCTGGGGTGATGATGGTGAACTTCAGCATCACCTCCCCCTGTGGAGCAGGAAAGCCCACCTGAGTGAGCAGGCGTACCGACTCGTCCATTTGTGTGGTGATTATCACAGCTGTGGGACCTCGGCGGAGGCGAAGTGTTGAGTCCTGAAGTGGAGAGCAGTGACGGAAGAACCAGGTCGTCCGTGTGCTCAGAGGCAAGTCCCGAGGAAAGGCGAGACGACGAAGGCGCGACGACGGGGCAGGGAGACAAAGGGAATCCCCTATGTCCATCGTCGGCGGAGGGTCTGTCATTGAGCCACATGTAAGCTCACTTGGGGACCCCGATGACAGGAGGAGTCCACCCTCTACAGCCCCAGAAGGGGTGCAAGGGGGAGCCATGGCCCCTGCTGGAGACCCTGACTTATGAGGTTTCTGCTTCTTCTTTGACGTGTCTTCAAGAAGAAAGTCGTCAGCATCACTGTCACCTACTGCCGCCGTTTCCAAGGAACGGGAGCGTTTAACTGCGGACATAGGGCACGTTGGCAACACTGCAGTCAGGTGGAGTGGTAATAACGTCACTGCTACGTCACACTATCACATTGCGCATGCGCAAACTTGAAAAACTTTGCTCAGCGGGATCGGGTGGTAGGACCAGATGTTTTATCCCCAAAAAATGACAAAGTCCGAAAGTAAAAAAAAAATATATGCCACTGTGCTGATAACTGGGTCTTACTATAGTTGTCTGCACAGGCTGGGATTGGTAGACTCGCTGAATTCGTCAGAAATACGAATTTTAAGGAGCACTCTCTTTCAGCCTTTGTTGACACTACGCACGCATGTGCGTTCCCCGCTTCAATGTTTGTGATATTGTAGTGGATCTCTCCCCTGCAACTGCTTAGCCGCATTCCAATGCGACAGTATCCTAGCAACCAGCGAGCTGCTCAGGGGGTCACCACCAGCTACGTCTACCTTAGCAACGGAGTCAAGAAACCGGCGAGTTCCCACGGGTTACTTCCGGCTGCTGTGTACATAAGCTCGCAGTCTCTCCATTGAGATTCATTCTACCCTACGTTCCTGAACACGCAACACCTCCAAGCAAGCTCCTCGCTGTCCAGCTCTCATTCAACCTGGAGGACAGCAACACGCAACATCTCCTCTAACGAAGCTCCTGCACAGATACCTCCTCAAGCACGCTACTCACTGAACGTGTCTCTTGAACAAGCTTCTCGTCACACGGCATCTCCAGCACCTGACTGTCTTGTATATAATATATTTTATATAAGAAAACCACCACCTAGAGTTTCCATCCATCCCATCCTGAGTGCTAGACAATCTATCATGAAACCCTACAATATATCCAAACAATCGACCTAACCTCATGATATGAAACGACATGCTCACTTGAATGCTTCATTTATCTAATATCAGCTGTTTTATTTTAATACATTTTATCTATCTTTTTTTTCTTTTCTCATTTACATTGATATGATTATATGCTATGATTACCACATTTCTGTATACGTGTAGCCTAGAAACGTAAAAATCATGATAATGCATCGCAGAGTCAATAATGATAACAACAGCGCGGCTGTCTGAACCCACCAAGTTTGAGGCGGCTGGCGGAGTGGGGACAACATTAGGGTAAGGATTAACTGGCTTCCCAAAACATTGTCTAAGGTGTCGCCAGGTGAATTTTGGGATAATTTGAGAATTAAGACACTCCAATTTACTTCACTTGATTCTTAAACCATCTAACGCTAACTTAGCTTAATTTAATCTAACCTATTGTTAGTGTAGTGTAGTCTAGTGTAGCCTAATCTATAATATATAACCTTACCTACAGCATATCCCTATCTTACCTAAGTTAATCTAACCTAACCTTGCCTAACCTAACCTATTCATACCTAACCTAACCTCCAGGTAACATTCCGGGTTTTAATCATCGAGTGAAATAAGCTGGGAGAGCTAATCTTCACGTGAATTGAATTTTATAATCAATATGTATTTCAACTCCTAAATCTACATTGCGAGGTTCTTCATTATACCTTTCCACTAAAACATTTCACAGGAATTAAAATTACTTGTGATTTTTATTATTATTAATCCCGTAATTTTAATTCTTCACAGTTATTAAATAAGTTTTTAATCAATATATTGTTGAGAATGGATGAGTTGAGGGTCGGAATTTTTTCGTAAGATGGCAGGTCAATGGGTAAATAAAACGCTTAAATTCACTATGGTAATGATATTTTTAAATGAATTGGGCCAAAAGGTGTCCAAAATAAGGGTTTAAGTTGTTAAAAAGTCACGTGACTGTGAAAAACTCTGTGATTGGTGTGACGTCACTGGCTGGGGCGAGCCGCCCAGCTGAAGGCAGCCAGCTGTGGTGTATGTGTTGTTACCTACATAAATACAGGATTTGTGGCCATATTCAATGTTCAAGCTATGAACAAAGAGTCGTTGGTGTTTCGTGCCAATGTGCAAGAATACCGACAAATCCTCACCAGGCAAAATATTCATCACTACCGAAAGATAGATGAGAAAGAGATGGCCTGCTGCTTGACGGCACTTCCCCATGTCAGAATACTGCATCTACTGTTGTGAAGATCATTTTGATGTGAGTATTAAGTTGATACACACAGGCATACCTTATTTTTAGGCTAAAATAAATTACTGCTCAAGTATCATCGTGTGAATTTACTTGCTGGGTGCCAAAATGATGCAAAAGACTGATAACTCCAACATGGAAGTTTTCATCACTGTTCTCTATTTTGTGTGGAAATTTAAAATTTTCATCACTGATGCCTATATTTAATGTTGTGGAAGGACTAGGGACGACCATGGCCAGGAGATGGGCTTGAGATGATCAGATGACATGTAATTTAACGTGCTTCATAGCTGGATGGCGGAGTTCTTGATAATACTCTACAATCATAAACACATCAACTTTTGGTAAATTTCTTTCATGTGCCTTGATGAACCCTGGATGTAGTTGTCCAGACTCCAACCTTCTCGGCTGATCGGCTCTGTAAATAAATATTATTAGATAATTAATTGTGCTTTACTGTGCAACATAGTAATACTATTTTGAATATATAAATATTACTAAGCACAGTAACTAATTCAATGGATATTAGCTGCCCATACAACACATTTCATAGTATAAACATTCCAAACAATATTGGTAATATTTTGGTTTGGGTGATCTGAGGAACCTGAAGATTCTAACTATGGGATGAAGTACTTTAAACAACAAGACACATAATCTCTACGGGATTTCTGTCGCAAAACATTTTTCGATCGCATAAAAGTATACAGGTCATATACAAGGTTAGGTTAGGCCCCGTTAGGGTATGATGAGTTATAAGGTTAGCTTAGCGCACATCGGTAACGGGGATAGTAACTCGGAACTAGTGATTTCCAATAGAAATGATGGTCAAAATCGCTTACACTTGCTTTTGATTACCAGTAAATATGACTCATTATTCGCTGCCACACTACGCTATACCGTCATTATTAGTAAGTTTTAGTATAGCTGGCATACAGGACGAGTTACCAAGGTATTGACATTATTTTCAAAGGTAGGGAGAGGAAGAAAATAAGTCTGCATAAGGTATTTCGGATCACCTGAAGTTTAGGGCTATTTCATGCTTAAAATAACAGGGTGTATTAAGCCTTTCTTCACGCATTATGCAAAATAGGACCTTCTTGATGCGTTTGGGAGAAGAGTTTGCCCTCCCTGGACTGGCTGTATCACTAACCGAATGATAATTATAATATCTGGAAACTGCTTTACGTTTATGAAGCTGAGGGTGTGTACCAGTATGGCAGGTACAGGTTTTCCCAGCTCACCATCCTAGTGTCGCTGCCAAAGAAGCACTTCATGATCTTGTGAGAATGGTGGAGGCAGATCTATTCTATAAAACTGTTAAAGTAATTTTACCATATAAAAATATACATTATTTTTTATTGATTTTACTGAACATGTAAAGTTTTGAAAGACAATAATCGATCAAATGGATTTGAGTCAGGGTATTGTCGTCAAAGGTGAAGTAAACATGTCTCACACTTGTAAGTAAATTATTCTGTTACGCCCTTGGACAAGCCCCTGGTGATCTTTAGCATGAGATATTTAAATGTGAGTAGATCACTAAAAGGAAATTAGAATAAACTACAACAAAATAATACACTTAAGGACTGTATCATGACCATGGGCCGTGAAGAACAACAGTCCTGCCTCCTCAGTAGGTAACGCTCTCATTCATGAACAACGACGCACTTGACTGTGTTCAAAGCAGATGTCCGCCATTTGCCCTCTTTTCAATGCGAGTCTAAAAATGTTTCACACCACTACGCATAATATTAATAATCTTCGTCCTTCTAGGCAGCTTTTCATTTTCAAACACGTGTCCGTAATATTCGTTTTGATTATTAGGATACTTCTGGAGTTTCTTTTCAACATTAATTGGTATAATTAAGTCTTCATCTGATATCCGTGCTCTTATACCTCCAGGGTCAAACGAAGCTTGAAATGTGTAATTATGAATAGTTTTTACGTTCACGAAATTATCTAAAGTGATCAAAATCTTCATATATTTACACTGTTTTACACTCAATCTGTATCTATAAAGTACCCCCTAATAAACGCAATTCTGACACGTTTCCTTTTAAAATAAATTATGAAGCATAGTATAGATTTTAACAAGGGGTTCAGTCATTGCTTACAGCAGGACAGTGAAAATAAGTCCTAATCAGTAATGATAAATGATACCAACTGGATATAAAATAAATAATAATAAATAGAAAGATAAAATGATAACAAACCAACAACGAAACTTTATAACTTTAATATTTCGTTGTTTAGGAATATTGACAGTTACAAGAGGGACAATATCGCAATATTTGTATCGTACCAAAAGTCTCAAGTCAACAGGAACCTGAAAGTTATTAGTCCTTGGATATGTAAGAAATAAAAAAAATAAAACCGTGAAGAGCACAGTACAGTCGTAACCTGTATACATGAACCAAGTAATCACGTTCCCCCTCCGTGATGCTCTTTTTTTTCAGCACACGACCTTAAAAGAAAATATTCAGGGTAGATCTTATTTTAAAACATGCGTTGTCTAGTGTAGAAATTGACATTTTATTTATGCTTCAAGACGTAGCTGTTGAAGCACATTTACTGCATTATAATAATGAGGTTAAAACAGAGTTGATAACTATACCAGTCCGTGTGGCGCCAGGCCCCATTGAAGATATGAAGATTAGTGACACGTGTTGAAGCACCTAGAATATGACCCAGAGAACGGTGCTTGATAACCTTGACAGTTGAAGCACTTAGAATATGGCCTAGAGATCCTAACCTAAGCTAACCTAACTTAAGTACCACAGCCTTTGCATATAAAACGTCAAACTTTTCTAATAAACAAAAATGAAATTCTCCTACACATTAACATAAACATACAAGTATCATGTGGAAGAGAAAAACTGTTGTATAAGAATGATTGATTACTTAAAGGATGAGAGGCAGACAGAATGTTAAGAGGTGTGGAGTGAAGAAGGTATGGTAGGGTGATTGTGGAGTAGTGACTGTGTGTGAATTAGGAAGACACTTAATTTCTGACATAACTTATTGGTTAGAAAGAACTGCTATCTTAGTTTCAAAGTCTAACACATGAATACATTGGTTTTCCAGTGTATTGGATAAGAATTCAGATATGCAAAGTGAAAGGGGATGATATCAGAGTGTGTTTTACAGATAATCAGGGAGGAGAATGGATGCTTCTTCATAACTCGTACTTTTTTTAAAAATGAAATCCTGATATGATAAGACAGAGTGGTGGACAGTTGGTTGTCATGTGAATGTATGTGTTTTGCTGATATTTATAGAGAGATAGGTGATAAATAAAATGACATGGTAGCAATAACACCGCCCTGAGGCACTTCACCATTATCGGGGAGATTGAAGAGATTTTTTTTTTATTACGCGGCTATCGTGAGTAATATACAGGGTGTTCACAAGTCATACAGACTATACAGGGTGTCCATAATTCATACAGCTTATACAGGGTGTCCACATAAAAACCGAACACGTGACATAAGAACATAAGAATGGAGGAAACTGCAGCGGGCCTATTGGCCCATACTGGGCAGTCCCGTTTACACCCAACCCCTATTGCTCATATGAGCATCCAACCTATGTTTGAAGCAATTCAGCGTATTCGAGTTAATGATGATATTTGGTAACTTGTTCCATTCATCCACTACTCTGTTTCCAAACCAGTGTTTACCTATTTCCCGCCTAAATCTAAATTTGTCTAATTTAAAACCATTGTTACGAGTTCGCTCCTGGTTGGATAGTTTGAGTACCTTTGTAATGTCCCCTTTGTTTAGCCCTGCCTTCCACTTATACACCTCTATCAGGTCGCCCCTCGCTCTACGTCTCTCAAGGGAGTGCAAATTAAGATGCTTTAACCTGTCTCTATACTCAAGGTTCCTAATGCCCGGGATTAGTCTTGTCATTCTCCTCTGAATTCTTTCCAAGGATTCTATATCCATTCTGTAATATGGTGACCAGAACTGAACTGCGTAATCCAGGTGTGGTCTCACAAGAGCAAGATACAGTTTTAGGATGACCTCGCTAGTCTTGTAACTAACACTCCTTTGTATGAACCCAAGTACTTTATTAGCCTTGTTACGAGCAAAAACACATTGTTTACTTGGCTTAAGGTTCCTACTTATCATTACTCCTAAATCTCTCTCGCAGTCGGATTTCTCTATGGCATCGTTGTTCATCTGGTATCTGGTTTCCCTGTTTACATCTCCTATACTGAGTACTTTACATTTGTCGACGTTGAATTTCATCTGCCATTTTTCAGACCATTCGAAAAATTTGTTTAGATCTTCCTGTAGTTTTACCGAGTCCTCGTCAGATTTGATATCACGTCCTATTTTAGTGACATCAGCAAATTTACTTATGTTGCTGTCAATGCCAATATCTATGTCGTTTATGTATATAATAAATAATAATGGTCCAAGTACTGAGCCTTGGGGAACTCCACTTGTGACGTTGCTCCAATGGGACTTAGTGCCGTTAATGCTCACTCGCTGTTTCCTGTCCTGTAACCACGCCCTAATCAATTTAAGGATGTCACCTTTTATGCCATGAGCTTCTACCTTTCTAATTAGTCTTTCGTGGGGGACTCTGTCAAAGGCTTTGCTAAAGTCGAGATATACCACATCATAATTGTGCCCCCCGTCCACCGATTCGAAAACTGATGAAAGAATGTTAATAGATTAGTTAGGCAAGAACGTCCGCTTGTGAAGCCATGCTGGGAATCATTGATCAATCGGTGCTTCTCCAGGTGATTTCGAATAGAGTTTGAAATGATTGCTTCCAGTAATTTGCCTACTATTGATGTTAGACTGATTGGGCGGTAGTTAGAGGATAGTGATCTATCCCCTTCTTGAAAATCGGTATTACATTCGCTATCCTCCAGGATTCTGGTACTACACCTGTTTTTAATGACATGTTAAACAACTTTGCTAAGGGCATACTAAGCTCTTCCTTACATTCCTTTAATACTCTGGCAAATATCTCATCGGGACCAGGTGACTTATTAGGCTTTAGTTTGTCTATTTGTTTACTAACATCGTTACTAGTCACTACTATCTCACTTAATTTGTTTTCTTCACTATCTCTAAATAGAGTCGGTGCCTCGGGTATCATGTTTAAATTTTCGGTGGTGACACATGATGCTACATAATCACAACACAATACATATAACTGGCATATACATATAATATTACTTATAAACATATATTACAGCACATATAATTCGTACAACTATAATGGACACCACTATAAGAGTATAGCAAGCATTAGGAATATATGAACTTCCACAAAAGTTTAAATAAAACCCGAATAAGACTCATCATTGAAGCCTTACAAATACATCTTTTTGTAATGTATCTTCTGTAATACATCTTTTTTGTAATATGTAACAGTAAACAATCTCTAGGATTATCATGAAGTAAGAATGATGATGGTTGAATGAGGAGATCTTGGCTCACAGTGTAGGATGGAGGTAAGATTGTGTGTAGTATAATATGATAGTGAGGTTGTTTGTCCAAGGCAAATTTTGTACGTGTGTGTTTATTATTGGTGATGTGATTAAACAGAGATACGATGAGTTAAGAGTTGAACTGGGTGAGTGAGATGGATTGTACTTGGGGATCTGACTAAGTAATATTTAGTCGTTTTAGTTATTATTTTTATTATTGTTGTTGTTGTTTTATTATTATTATTGTTGTTGTTTTATTATTATTACTGTTGTTGTTTTATTATTATTACTGTTGTTGTTCTATTATTATTACTGTTGTTCTATTATTATTATTATTTGTTTATTTATTTATCTTTGTCTTTAGTTAAGATACAAAGGCAAGGCTAAGAGTTCCCTTGAGGCCAGATACCTTAGATGCTTCTGTGTGTTTGTTTATTTATTTGTTCTACAGAAGTTAATGTAATACTTTAAACAGTTTTGTCTTTGTTTTCATATTAACATAATTAATGATGATATATATATATATATATATATATATATATATATATATATATATATATATATATATATATATATATAATAAACACACGGGAAAAGGGAAACAACGGAGCACCTTAGCTTTCGTCTTTATTCAAGACATCTTCAGAGGCAACTGGATTACATGGACAGAGAGAGGCTTAAATATACAGGGTGACCTTAAAAACATGAGGTCAGGTCATAATGATGTCATCCACTAATCCCCACACCAACACACACGTAGAGGAGCTTAAGAGAAGGGGGGTGACGTGACTAGTCAGGTCAGGTCAAAAATAAGGGACCCACAAAATAACTATCATACATCTAGATCAAAGGTTTTCAAAGCATTTTTAACCTTGGGCCACTGACAAATAAATTTATGTAACATATTATCAGTTTTGAACTGACCATCACTAAGGTTTATTGATTTTAATTCCTTAATCAAACTAGCTTCAACCAGAAGTCTTTCTGTGACACAAGATGATTTAAATACTTCTAAGCTTTTTTCCCAAGCAATGGGGTGATTATTATTCCTAACATGAACGAACAAGGCACTGCTTTCAGATGCTGTTCTGATATTATACTTATGTTGTTTGATTCTGAGAACATAAGAACATAAGAAAATAAGGAGTCTGCAATAGGCCGGTTGGCCTGTGCAATGTGCATGGCAGCTCCTGTCGAGAGTTACTACCACTCTCTATCATCCATGAATCTGTCTAGCCTCCTTTTGAAACTTTCCAGAGTTCTCGCACTTACTACAAAGTTGCTAAGCTTGTTCCACTCGTCCACCACCCTATTTGTGAACCAGTTTCTTCCTATCTCCCTCCTAAACCTAAACTTATCCAACTTGAATCCGTTGCTCCGGTCTATCCTGCTCGGATATCATAAGAACTTTATCTATATCCCCTTTATTGATTCCTTTCACCCACTTAAATACTTCTATCATATCTCCCCGCACTCTTCGTCTTTCTAGGGAATGCAAGTTAAGTTTAAGAACATAAGAATGGAGGAAACTGCAGCGGGCCTATTGGCCCATACTGGGCAGTCCCGTTTACACCCAACCCCTATTGCTCATATAAGCATCCAACCTATGTTTGAAGCTATTCAGCGTATTCGAGTTAATGATGATATTTGGTAACTTGTTCCATTCATCCACTACTCTGTTTCCAAACTAGTGTTTACCGATTTCACGCCTAAATCTAAATTTATCTAATTTAAAATCATTGTTACGAGTTCGCTCCTTGTTGGATAGTTTGAGTACCTTTGTAATGTTCCCTTTGTTTAGCCCTGCCTTCCACTTATACACCTCTATCAGGTCGCCCCTCGCTCTACGTCTCTCGAGGGAGTGCAAATTAAGATGCTTTAGCCTGTCTCTATACTCAAGGTTCCTAATGCCCGGGATTAGTCTTGTCATTCTCCTCTGAATTCTTTCCAAGGATTCTATATCCATTCTGTAATACGGTGACCAGAACTGAACTGCGTAGTCCAGGTGTGGTCTCACAAGAGCAAGATACAGTTTTACTATGACCTCGCTAGTCCTGTAACTAACACTCCTTTGTATGAACCGAAGTACTTTATTAGCCTTGTTACGAGCAAAAACACATTGTTTACTTGGTTTAAGGTTCCTACTTATCATTACTCCTAAATCTCTCTCGCAGTCGGATTTCTCTATGGCATCGTTGTTCATCTGGTATCTGGTTTCCCTGTTTACATCTCCTATACTGAGTACTTTACATTTGTCGACGTTGAATTTCATCTGCCATTTTTCAGACCATTCGAAAAATTTGTTTAGATCTTCCTGTAGTTTTGCCGAGTCCTCGTCAGATTTAATAACACGTCCTATTTTAGTGTCATCAGCAAATTTACTTATGTTGCTGTCTATGCCGATATCTATGTCGTTTATGTATATAGTAAATAATAATGGTCCAAGTACTGAGCCTTGGGGAACACCACTTGTGACGTTGCTCCAATGGGACTTAGTGCCGTTAATGCTCACTCGCTGTTTCCTGTCCTGTAACCACGCCCTAATCCATTTAAGGATGTCACCTTTGATGCCATGTGCTTCTACCTTTCTAATTAGTCTTTCGTGGGGGACTCTGTCGAAGGCTTTACTAAAGTCGAGATATACCACATCATAATTGTGCCCCTCGTCCACCGATTCGAAAACTGATGAAAAGAATGTTAATAGATTAGTTAGGCAAGAACGTCCGCTTGTGAAGCCATGCTGGGAATCATTGATCAATCTGTGCTTCTCCAGGTGATTTCGAATAGAGTTTGAGATGATTGCTTCCAGTAATTTGCCTACTATTGATGTTAGACTGATTGGGTGGTAGTTAGAGGATAGTGATCTATCCCCCTTCTTGAAAATCGGTATTACATTCGCTATCCTCCAGGATTCTGGTACTACACCTGTTTTTAAGGACATGTTAAACAACTTTGCTAAGGGCATACTAAGCTCTTCCTTACATTCCTTTAATACTCTGGCAAATATCTCATCGGGACCAGGTGACTTATTAGGCTTTAGTTTGTCTATTTGCTTACTAACATCGTTACTAGTCACTACTATCTCACTTAATTTGTTTTCTTCACTATCTCTGAATAGAGTCGGTGCCTCGGGTATCATGTTTAAATTTTCGGTGGTGAAAACTGTTGAAAAATATTTATTCAAATTATTGCTCATTTCTCTGTCGTTATCAGTGAGCTCGCCGGTGTCTGACCGTATCCTGATATGGAAGGTTTCTAAGTCCCGGAATCATTTTTGTCATTCTTCGCTGCACCGACCCTAGTGAATATATATCCATTCTATAATAGGGGCACCAGAACTGAACCGCATAATCGAGGTGCGGCCTGACTAGCGCAAGATATAGTTGTAATAAGACCTCTGCACTCTTGTTACTTACACTTCTAGATATAAAACCCAATACTCTGTTTGCCTTATTTCGAACATTAACGCACTGTTTTCTAGGCCGTAGGTCCGGGCTTACAAGTACCCCTAGGTCTCTTTCACAAGTCGACTTCTCTAGGTTGATGTTGTTAAGGCTGCATACATTATAAGTATTTGTTCTTCCAATATTAAGTACGCTGCACTTGCTGGTGTTGAATTTCATTTGCCATTTTTCAGACCACCCCTGCAGTTTATTTAGATCCTCCTGTAATGCATTTGCATCCTGCCCTGAATTAATTTGTCGCCCTATTTTGGTGTCATCCGCAAACTTGCTTATGTCACTGCTGATCCCAGTATCTAAATCGTTTATGTAGATTATGAACAAGAGTGGGCCTAGTACTGACCCCTGGGGAACCCCACTGGTTACACGGCCCCACTCAGATTTAACACCATCTACGCCGACCCTCTGCGTTCTATCGGTGAGCCATGATTTAATCCAATTTAAAACTTTCCCCTCGATACCATGAGCCTTAATTTTTCTCAGAAGCCTCTGATGCGGTACTCTGTCAAATGCTTTGCTAAAATCTAAGTAAATAACATCGTAATTTTCGTCATTATCTACTACCTCGAAGACTTTCCTAAAAAACGTTAGCAGATTTGTTAGACAAGATTTTCCCTTTGTAAACCCATGTTGAGAGTCGTAGATTAATTTGCTTTTCTCTAGATGCGATCGGATGCTATCTGCTATAATTGATTCAAGAAATTTCCCCACTACTGACGTCAAACTGATCGGCCGGTAATTTGACGCTGATGCTCTGTCTCCATTTTTGAATATGGGTACTACATTTGCCTGTTTCCACAACTCTGGCACAACTCCAGTGTCTAATGATTTTGTAAATAAGTTTACGAGGGGTCCTCTAATCTGTTCCCTACACTCTTTTAAGACTCGAGGGAAAATTTCATCCGGCCCTGGGGATTTTGTATTCCTTAGTTTATTTATCTTGCGCTAGTCAGGCCGCACCTCGATTATGCGGTTCAGTTCTGGTGCCCCTATTATAGAATGGATATAAATTCACTAGAGTCGGTGCAGCGAAGAATGACAAAAATGATTCCGGGACTTAGAAACCTTCCATATCAGGATAGGTTAAAGAAACTTAACTTGCATTCCCTAGAAAGACGAAGAGTGCGGGGAGATATGATAGAAGTATTTAAGTGGGTGAAAGGAATCAATAAAGGGGATATAGATAAAGTTCTTATAATATCCGAGCAGGATAGGACTCGGAGCAACGGATTCAAGTTGGATAAGTTTAGGTTTAGGAGGGAGATAGGAAGAAACTGGTTTACAAATAGGGTGGTGGACGAGTGGAACAAGCTTAGCAACTTTGTAGTAAGTGCGGGAACTCTGGAAAGTTTCAAAAGGAGGCTAGACAGATTCATGGATGATAGAGAGTGGTAGTAACTCTCGACAGGAGCTGCCATGCACAGGCCAACCGGCCTATTGCAGACTCCTTATTTTCTTATGTTCTTATGTTCTCAGAATCAAACAACATAAGTATAATATCAGAACAGCATCTGAAAGCAGTGCCTTGTTCGTTCATGTTAGGAATAATAATCACCCCATTGCTTGGGAAAAAAGCTTAGAAGTATTTAAATCATCTTGTGTCACAGAAAGATTTCTGGTTGAAGCTAGTTTGATTAAGGAATTAAAATCAATAAACCTTAGTGATGGTCAGTTCAAAACTGATAATATGTTACATAAATTTATTTGTCAGTGGCCCAAGGTTAAAAATGCTTTGAAAACCTTTGATCTAGATGTATGATAGTTATTTTGTGGGTCCCTTATTTTTGACCTGACCTGACTAGTCACGTCACCCCCTTCTCTTAAGCTCCTCTACGTGTGTGTTGGTGTGGGGATTAGTGGATGACATCATTATGACCTGACCTCATGTTTTTAAGGTCACCCTGTATATTTAAGCCTCTCTCTGTCCATGTAATCCAGTTGCCTCTGAAGATGTCTTGAATAAAGACGAAAGCTAAGGTGCTCCGTTGTTTCCATTTTCCCGTGTGATTTTATCAAGATTTATCTTATCCACGTTTTCATTGTGGATTTACATGAAATATATATATATATATATATATATATATATATATATATATATATATATATATATATATATATATATATATATATATATATATATATATATATATATATATATATATATATATATATATAAGTTGCTGTTAGTAATTATTTTTTTCCAGTGATGTTAAAGAATCAGATTATTAATTATTAGGAGCACCATCATTGTGTTTATGTGTGTACAGGAGACAATAATAGTGTGTGTGTGTGTGTGTGTGTGTGCACATGTACAAAAGACGTTAATGTTGTGTGTGTGTGTGTGTACAGGAAATATTAATAGTGTATGTATTGTGTTGTACAGAAGACATTAATAGTGCGTTTATTAATGTCTTTTACACACACACACACACACACAATACCCAGCCTAATCTGTGAAAGTTTTGTGATCGACTGGGCTTATGCTGATATTGCAGGAGTCGTAGACCCTCAGCAATTTGGCAACATGAAAACTTCCTCCACCACTCACTGTCTTGTCAGCTTTCTCGATTACATATACCGCCATCTCGAGAAACGAAAAACGTCTGTAGCTGTCGCCTTCATTGATTTCACTAAAGCATTCGACCTAGTCGACCACAATATAATCATCAACAAAGCTATTGACCTCGGGCTTCCGAGAAGTCTTATGCCATGGCTTACAGACTTCCTCAGCGACCGACGCCAAGCTGTACGCTTCCGAGGGGCTGTCTCCACCTTTCAGTCACTCACCTGTGGCGTCCCCCAAGGCACCAAGATGGGATCACTCTGCTTCCTTATGCTCATCAATGATGCCCTAAGAGAAACCCCTGCTCGCTGGAAATATGTCGACGACTCCACCATTGGGATCAGCGTCAACAATTGCTCCCAACTATACCGCCCTTCAGGATTTATTGAACAGTCTCCAAAACTGGGCCACCAACAACCATGTCACCATCAACCATACCAAGACCATGGTTATGCACATCAACCTCTCCTACGACATTGTCCCACCTCCTTCCATTACTCTAGGTCCGAACACACTCCAGGTTGTAGATTCCACGAAGCTCCTCGGCGTCACCATAGACAACAAACTAAATTGGAAACCACACGTCAGTGAAGTTGTCAAATCCTCCAGTTTCCGTCTCCACCTCCTCCGCCGACTCAAGTTCCTCGGAGTTCCTGCACCCCAGCTCCTCAGTGTTTACACAACATTCATACTTCCCAAGCTCACCTATGCCTCCCCCACCTGGTCTTCCTCCCTGAATGCCACACAACGTAAACACCTAGAAAAAGTGCAAAAGAGGGCATGCAAGATTATTCTCTCCCCTTCCTACTCCACATATCAAGAAGCGCTCAACACACTGACCCTTTCGACTCTCACTGACCATCACCACGACCTCATCTGCAAATTTGGTAAGAAGCTTCTACACCATCCTCGACACCGG
This sequence comes from Homarus americanus, assembly GCF_018991925.1. Taxonomy (NCBI): domain Eukaryota; kingdom Metazoa; phylum Arthropoda; class Malacostraca; order Decapoda; family Nephropidae; genus Homarus; species Homarus americanus. Next base: position 14,357 of record NW_024740794.1, on the reverse strand, counting down.
CTCCTACTGCCACCTGAGATCCCTAGCCCGAGAATTGCTGTTCGACACCACAACCGCATCCAGCCCATACGTGCATGAATTGATCGCTATAAGAACAGCCCAGTCCCAACCATTGTAAAAAGTATCAATAACTTGTAATAAACCAGCGTATTTACTCCCAGTAAACACTACACCTTGCACTGTCACTATGTTGAAATGAACTGTAGTTTGAGCTTTTCCCCATCTAGTTATTATATATCTTATTTGTATCACTTATGTTACTTGTATATTATTTGTAATTCGTAACCCATTCCCCAAATATGTAACTGTATATTTTCAGCCTTCTGGCTGCCAAGCTCTTTCAATAAACTGTTTATTATTATTATTATTATTATTACACTCCTGTGGCCCCTGGCAAAGACCCTTCAACCTGTACGTGAGAAATGCATATATAGAAGACAGACCACCTCACTCCCATTACAAAACTAAAAGATTACTCTGAGTATCTCCACTATACCTCCTGTAACATGTAAGATGCAGTACTGTACCATGAGAGAACATCACTATAGTCCGAACACGAATGAGATACAGGATTAATTAAAGGTTGTTTATGTTTCTGGTGTGTTGTTTTTTTTTTTGAGAGGGGGTGGGGGGGGGAAGAGGCAGGGTGTTGTGTCTAGGACGTGGGGACGCGATGTCGCCTCTAGTGGGTTGAGTGTTTCAAGAGGTACAGACAGTGTTTGGTTATTGTGTATACACGTCTGTTGATTGGGAGGAGAGAAAATTTTTGAGAATACCACACACACACACATCTGTTTGGTGGATGCTCGTGCAGATTGAGGGGTAGTGGATATAGGTGGGTGGACATTCGCCAACACTAGCGTTGTAAGAAAGAAAAAGATGTATTGGATATAACCACAACACCAACCTCTCCAACCTGATATAAACACAACACCAGCCTCTCCAATATGATATAAACACAACGCAGGCCTCTCCAACCTGATATAAACAACGCAGGACTCTCCAAACAGATATAAACAATGCCAGCTTCTCCCACCTGATATAAACAACGCCAGCCTCTCCAACGTGATATAAACAACACCAGCAACAGCAACCTGATATAAACACAACACCAGTCTCTCCAACCTGATATAAACAACATCAGCTTCTGCAACCTGATATTAACAACACCTTCCTCTCAAACCTGATATAAACACAACACCAGCCTCTCCAACCTGATATGAACACAACGCCAGCCTCTCCAACCTGATATAAACACAACGCCAGCCTCGCCAACCTGATATAAGCACAACACTAGCCTCTCCAACCTGATATAAACACAACACCACCTTCTCCAACCTGATATGAACACAACACCAGCCTCTCCAACCTGATATAAACAACACCAGCCTCTCCAAACTGATATAAACAAAATACCAGCCTCTCCAACCTGATATAAAACAAACACCAGCCTCTCCAACCTGATATAAACAACACCATCCTCTCCAACCTGATATAAACACAACACCAGCCCCTGCAACCTGGTATAAAAACAACACCAGCCTGTTCAACCTGATATAAACAAAACGCCACCCTCTCCAACCTGATATAAACACAACGCCAGACTCTCCAACCTGATATAAATACAGCGCCAGCCCCTCCAGCCTGATACAAACAAAACAAAAGCCTCTCCATCCTTATATAAACACAATACCAGCCTCTCCAACCTGATATAAACACAACTCTAGCCTCTCCAACCTGATATAAAAACAACACCAGCCTCTCCAACCTGTTATAAACACAACGCCAGCCTCTCCAACCTGATATAAAAACAACACCAGCCTGTTCAACCTGATATAAACAAAACGCCACCCTCTCCAACCTGATATAAACACAACGCCAGACTCTCCAACCTCATATAAATTCAGCGCCAGCCCCTCCAGCCTGATACAAACAAAACAAAAGCCTCTCCAACCTTATATAAACACAATACCAGCCACTCCAACCTGATATAAACACAACTCTAGCCTCTCCAACCTGATATAAAATACGCCAGCCTCTCGAACCTGATATACACAACACCAGCCTCTCCAACCTCATATAAAAACAACACCAGCCTCTCCAACCTGATATAAACAACGCCAGCTTCTCCAACTTGATATATACACAATGCCAGCCTCTCCAACCTGATATAAACACAACACCAGCCTCTCCAACCTGATATAAACACAACACGATCTCTCCAACCAGATATAAACACAACGCCAGCCTCTCAGCCTGATATAAACAACACCAGCCACTACCAACCTGGTATAAACACAATGCCAGCCTCTACAACCTGATATAAACAACGCCAGCCTCTCAACCTGATACAAACACAACACCAGCATCTCCAACCTGATATAAACACAACGTCCAGCCTCTCCAACCTGATATAAACACAACGCCATCCTCTCCAACCTGATATAAACACAACGCCAGCCTTTTCAACCTGATATAAACAACACCAGCCTCTCCAATTTGATATAAACAACGCCAGTCTCTCCAACCTGATACAAACACAACACCAGCATCTCCAACCTGATATAAACACAACGTCAGCCTCTCCAACCTGATATAAACACAACGCCATCCTCTCCAACCTGATATAAACACAACGCCAGCCTTTTCAACCTGATATAAACAACACCAGCCTCTCCAACCAGATATAAACACTGTTACGAGTTGGGGATTTAGAATATAGTTAAAAGTCTACCCAGATCCCAACAGGCAATAACAATAAAAAAACAAAGACAATCGGACTATAAAAGGGTAAACAAAGGATGGGAGTTTTTATTTGTATATAAAGTACCATAAATTCCTTAACAAAATATTCAGCTTTCTATAATTTACCCTTAACCATACTTAACCTAAACATTAACAGTATATACATATTTATACAACATACAATAATTTTGAAACAAGTGGACGGGAGGCAATACAGGATAACAGATACTTAAGTGTGGAGCTGAGATGGCTAACAGTAAGGCTGAGTATTGTAGAAGACGGTAGGTAGTCACTGTGCTGTAGGTTTCAGGATAGGTGATCCTGTGGTCACTTCCCAGAGTGAACTGAACTCTCATCGAACTGTAGCTGACGAAGAAGACTTGTAGGGTGACGCAACAACCAGGATATGGAGAAGAGACCGGAGTGGTAACTAAGACTAGTCATACTCGTGTTTCGTCCTAGATGGCGTTGCTCGTGGTGGTGGTAGGTAGATCAGGACAATAGATGGCGTGGTTAATGATGCTGCGTGGTGAATCATGACAATTGGTGGCGTGGTTCTCAACACACCCCCCTCCAAAGACCTCCGCCAAGCGAGCGAAGAGTGATCACCTAGTGCGTCTGGAGAGTAGCTGCTGCATTCCGCCCGGGATAAAGGAGTCGCAATCAGGTTGTCCACCCCTTATGTGCCGGACTTGTATATATAGGGCTGGGTGACGGAATCCAGCGGAGGATTCGCTGGTTGGAGGTTTGATAGTTTGGATGAACGTGAGTGGGTTATGGTCGGTGAAGACTAAGGTTGTTTGTGGGCAAGACTGGAGGTAACATTCAAACTTCTTTATTGCCAACACCAGAGCCAGGACCTCCTTCTCTATGGTCGAGTAGTTGGTCTGATGTTTTTCAACTTGGCGGGTATGCCCAGGGTGAAGGACATCATGGTTGGGTCAGGTTGTAAGGCTAGCCCCCCTCCGACACCGCTCAGCGTCGATTTGCAGATGGAAGGGCAAGGTGTAGTCAGGGGTGGACTACAGGCTTGGAGGCAAGGAAGAGCTTTGAGGCGGTGGAAAGACTGGTCGCACCTCTGGTTCCAGATGAAGGGACGCAGAACTGGTAAGGTCTGTGAGGGTCCGCCACGCTGGAGAATTACTGCAGAACCGACGGTAGTAGCCGCACATCCCAGAGGGCGCTGAGTTCCTTCCTCGTCCTTGGGTGGGGAAGGACAAGATGGCTTTAACGTTTGCGTCCTTGGTCTCACCATACCATGCCCAACGATATGTCCCAGGTAAGTCACTGAGGCCCGGCCAAAAGCAGTTTAGCCAGTTTTATGGTGAATCCAGTCTCTTGCAGTCGTGCGAACAGTATCTCCAAACGCACCAGATGTTCGTCTGACCCATCGACACCACCACCAGGTCATCCAGGTAGGCAGAACGTCCCACCTAGGTCCTGAATCTGGTAATTGATGGCCCTCTGGAACGTGGCCGGGCATTAGAAAAGCCAAACGCCATAACCAAATATTGAAAAGACCAAATGGAGTTATAAATGCTGAGATTATTTTTTGCCCTATCCGTGAGTCCCTTGATAATATCCTTTCAATAAGTCCACCGTACTGATAAATTTGGCACAGCCTATGCTGTCTATTATATCTTCAATCAAAGGTAAAGGGTAGGAGTCTGAGACAGTGACCTGGTTCACTTTACGATAATCGGTACAGAAACGAAAAGTGCTATCGGGTTTTGGAATGAGAAAGCAAGGTGAAGCCCAGGGGAAGTACTAGGCTCAGATAAGTTATGTTTTAACAAAAGTCTACCTCCTTTTCATAATCTCTCTTTTTGTGGATTTAGTCGATAGGCTGATTGCCTAATGGGTTGTACATCATCTGAGATTAGCTTAATACCATGTTTAAGTATATTGCAAAACTAGGGTTGCATATGTGGGAGGAATCAAAACTAAAACTAATGACCCCATCACTTTTGGTAGATTTTGAGTGTATAAACAGAAAATAATTTCAGTTTCAATATTTTTGCAACCTTTTTGCTAGAGTGAAATTTTTAGCGTGAAATTTATCGAAAATCTAACAATATAGCTGCATTGGTGCCCACAATTAAATAGTGAACATTGCTTTCTGACTTCATTCTTTACTGTAACTAACAGCATATTTTTCTGTTTCAGATTCTGATGCATTTATAAGTTGATAATATTTGCGATGGCTGCTTGTGTCAGGACGAAGAACAAAAATCCAGCCATCTCAGTCACTATCTTGGGTTCTCAGGAGAGAGCTCCTGAAGTCAGGTTGCCTACATTGAGAGATGCTTTGAGATCGGTGTTTTAATCAGGCAAATCAGTGAAAGAACCAAAACTTACACAAACAAAAGACATTGCCAGTGATATGACCAAAGCTGTCTTGGCACAGTACGCTCTGGCTAACACTCAGTTCAAGCCTCCAGTCATAACAAGTCAGAAGAAGATTAGTGAGAGACTGCTAGCCAGTTGGGAAAAGGCAAGATATCTCTCTTGGGAGAGGAAAAGAACTTGCAGTTAAGGACAGCTTGCTTGCCAAGCAACTGGACCAGTTATTTGACATAATTACTTGCAAGTGCCCAATTGTTCTCTGTCCTGAGTTTGGATGCGATCGTGACTGTAAATCCGAGGCCCACATCTCCTGTATTTACCCAAGCGTGAACTGAAGATTCCTGTGATCGAACTGGCATTTGTCAAAGCACAGAGAGAGAGAAGACTGGCAGTATATAGGGGCTCTCATGATTTTCTAGCCAAGATATTCGGGTCAAGAGACAGGAGGCTGCCACAGAGACAGAAGAGGAGAAAGAGTTGCCGAGGAAAAGAGACTTGAGAAGGCCCAGGGGTGAGGTAAAAAGGCCGACGATTGGAGTCAAGCTGATTCAAGTTTAATGACTTCCCCATGGCTGATCGAGTGCTGACCAGGAGAATGGTGACTTGTCCCTAGCGAAAATATGATCCCAAACCTTCCAGGCATAAGATTCGAAATAGAAGAATATCGAGCATAGCGTCTGGCCAGCATGCGACACCACACTGGTCTCAGAAACTGCAGAGATAGCAACAGCTGCCTGGATTGACGGTGGTTTGATAACACCTGATGGTATTCACCTGAGTGATAGATCATAACAAAGTAAGGAGGCTCGGAGAAACTTGTCAGTAACCTAGAAGGAGTTTGATAAGGGGATAAGAAAATGGAATCAATTGTTTGTTCTTTGATGGGAGAAGGGATGATACTAAAGTATTCGCAAAAGTTGGAGATTCTGACAAGTTGTTCCTGCATGGTGAGGAGAACACTACTCCTGCTGCAGTAGACCAGGAGGAAGTATTTGTGGCATTTCACTCAGAAAGATGACATCAGGAAACCAGCTGAGATAGTGGCAGATAACATTGTGAACTGGCTCCAGAGAGGAACGTAGACCAGACCCTGCAGGCCATTGGAGGGACAGCACCAACACGAACACAGAAGGGTGCTTAGGGGGGGTCATGATGTATGGATAGAGCGGAAGATTGGGGAGGGAAGCTGGTCTGGATTGTTTTGTGACCTCCACACCAACGAGTTGCCACTCAGACATCTGATCCAGGAGCTGGATGGCAAGACTCTTTCAAACAACAGATGGTCTGGTCCTCTTCGCAAGATGCTGGACTCTGCCACTGAGTTAGAAATAAATCCGAGCTTTGAAAAAATCACAGTTGGCCCTCCACTCGTCGAGCTTGCATATACTGTCATTGACGACCTGAGTACTGACCAGTACTATGGTTACATGATTTGCAGTGCCATCAAAACTGGGGTCATGCCTGATAGACTTGCTTACCTGCAGATAGGTCCAGTCTCACGTTCTAGGTGGCTCACAACGGCTCTCAGGTTCTGCAGAATTTGGGTCGCTCATCATAAACTGAAAGGGAACCAGCTTCACAACCTGAGACTTATTGTCCAATTCATCGTGAGTGTCTACTTATAAATTGGTTCAACACAAGGTCAGAAGTCGTTCTCCGAAAGGTCTGAGGCATGTTCTCTTCCAGCTTGAGCTCTGAGTCAGCCAGGAAGGTTGTTCAGATTGTGGAGCAGACTGTGAGGAGATCTTCCTGAATATCGCATCCGGCAGTTCTGTAGACAATGCTCTGTAATGGGATGAGGAGGAGAGAAGAGTGGCAGTCAAAAGATCTTGGATGTGGAGACTTGCCAAGGAAGGATCTGGGCATGACGAATCAGTTGGTGACGATTCCTTCCAGGGGTCAGGAAGACTCCTAATCCCAATCTAGGTGCCAAGACCTCTTGATCTCATAGATCTGGATAACATCCAGGCTGGCAGTAATCCCTCTTACCTGCAACTCCTGATGTTCAAGTCAAACTTTCCTGGACAACCCATGCTGTCCCTGCCTGGCCCTCGCACACCCAGAGTATAGAGCGGTGTGTACAGCAAGTGAGCGAGGCCAGCAGTCACGTGTACAGCCAGGAGAGGAGGGAATGCTACATCCGAGCTCAGGTGGTCAGCAGGAAGGTGATGAGTAGAAACAGAAGCAAAAAAGACATGTTCTCTATGGTGTGCAGCAACACCGGGTCGTAGTAGTAAAACCGGATTTTGTATTTGATGATTTTGTTTTCTAAAGGAATATTAAATTTAATAAATGTGTCAAGATCATTCGTTTCACTATTCTGGATCATTTTCATCCTAATAAATTAACCTGATACATTTACTTTACTTTAAATAAGCTATTTAGTGGTGTTGGTAAAAGGGTGGGAATACTGAATTTTCATAAGATTTCAAGTTAAAATTTACCTAGCACAAAATGAAAACTTTTCAAATCTGAAGATATCACATGATTCTGCACATAGAACTACATCATTAATACCATAGGCCGAGTTTTCAAACTCAAAAAAAAAATTCGCCTCCGTATGACACACCCTATTGCAAAACCCTGGGAGGTCTGACGTGACTTTAGGAAATGTTGATAGTAACTTAGTGAGATCTTTTGCTTGAGATGGATTCAGAACAGAATAATACTCATCCAAGTTGTTGAGTATGTGACTGTTAGCAGGGTTTTCTTTAGGTAGAGGGAAGTCTAAATTCTCCAATAGATCCATGTCATCTGTCTCCGGCTCCGGCCCTGACAAAACCGTATGCAATACAGGTAGGCTTATAGCCTCTGGGACGTCTTCCTTTGACTGCCTGGAATGGTAAAGTGTCATGAGATTAATGTGAACAAGTTGTGAATTTTTTCGGCGATCAGGAGTATGGACTATATAGTTGAGGGGAGATAGTTTATTAGCATTGATTTGATAGCTTTGATGGAACCGTTCCAGGCAAACTTGGGATTGTGGGTGGTAAGCCGAAGATGTACAATGATCCACACTGAGGTCTTTCATCACCTGTTTGAACACAGATGGATCAGATTGTTGGGCTTTAATGAGCTCATCCTTACTAATGGTCTTATTGTACAGATCTTCTGTGGGTAGGAAGATATTGGAGGTGGTTTTAGATGAAGAGGGCCCATTTCGCACACTCTGTGACCGGGTGACAGCACAAGATGGGAAAAGGTGAGGAATAGTTTCTTCAAGGTCAGTGGTGGAGTTGACAGGTAAGGGAGAGTCGACTGTCTTTATGTTGGGAACCACTAGATCTCCTACCAAGTCATTACCCAATAATAAATGAATGCCGCTCACAGGCATTGGATCTTTCCTAATGGCTATTTGCACTTCCCCAGTAATCAAGGGACATTGGAGGTGCACTTTAGCTAAGGGATAGGAAGAATGGGATGAGAGATCTGAAATTAGAACACTCATTAGTAAATGCGGTAGATATATCAGGAATGACGTTAAACAGGAGGATAGATTGTGCTGCGCCCGTATCACGTAGTATACGAATAGGGAAAGAACGAGACCCCTCTATGATTGAAATTTTTCTCTCATAGGTGAATGAAGAGAAGAGATCCTGATGGGGCCTTTCCACATTGGTGGTTGCAATTGGTTTGGATTTGGGATCCAGGGAACTACTTTTAGCAATTCGACACTTTGGGTGTTTACAAGTCTGGATCGTATGGCCTGGGTTTTTACAGTAAGAACAAGTAAACTTGGTTGTATCAGGGGGGGTAGGTGTGGGACCTTTCGACCTACCACTCACGTCCCCAAGGTTATCAGAGGAGGACCTAACATGCCGGAAAGTACCACGTTCCCTACGGCACAGTGACTCCACCAGCAAGGCGTACACATCAGCCAGCTCAGCCGCACGCCCTAAATTAACCTCTCCACGCTCCTCCACATGCTTCAAGATGTGAAATGGTATCTTGCTCTTCCACTCCTCCAGGACTACCAAGTTATACCTAGGGAAATTACACTTCTGAATATTGTTCTTCTGATAAGATCCTTAGATAAGGATAAGAAACTTGGAATAGGATGGGCGTATTACGGCATTTATATAAAGATCCGGATTAACAACCCTGAGTAAACAGGAAGGGTGTATTACGGCATTAATAGAAAGAACCGGATTAACAACCCTTAGATACTTGAAAGAGGAAGGGCGTATTACGGCATTTATATAAAGATCCGGATTAACAACCCTTGAGTAAACAGGAAGGGCGTATTACGGCATTAATATAAAGATCCGGATTAACAACCCTTGAGTAAACAGGAAGGGCGTATTACGGCATTAATATAAAGATCCGGATTAACAACCCTTGAGTTACTTGATTATTGACCCCGAATGAGAGCGGGGCGTCCCAAGATATCACTTCACCCTAAAGTAGTGACTATGGAACAGCCTACTCTGGAGCGAGGGTACGGCATTAAACAGATGCGGATTCTTCCCTACACTCCATAAGACTTACTACACGACTGCCACGTGTAATAACAGGTAAGCCTTATGACACTTGGAACCTAATATCCTACGTCTGTCACTCTTACTGTACGATAATACCAATATATGCACACACATATGAAGGAAACTTTAAACCACCGTAAAGCAATTGTGAACAGAAGTGACTGGGAGGAATAATTAACAATGAGTAACAAGGGGGTTAAGAAATATGGCACTTAAGGTCGTGTCCTATTACGGTCGCCATTTGTTACGAGTTGGGGATTTAGAATATTTTGATAAGGAATTTATGGTACTTTATTATATGCAACAAAAACTCGCATCCTTTGTCTACCCTTTTATAGTCCGATTGTCTTTGTTGTTTTTTTGTTGTTGCCTGTTGGGATCTGGGTAGACTTTTAACTATATTCTAAATCCCCAACTCGTAACAACACAATGCCAGCCTCTCCAACCTGATATAAACACAACGCCATCCTCTCCAACCTGATAAAACTCAACATCAGCTTCTCCATTCTGGTATAAACAACGATAGCCGCTCCAATCTGATATAAACACAACACCAGCCTCTCCAACCTGATATAAACACAAGAACAGCCTCTCCAACCTGATATAAACAACGCCAACCTCTCCAACCTGATATAAACAACACCAGCCTCTCCAACCTGATATAAACAACGCCAGCCTCTCCAACCTGATATAAACAACACCAGCCTCTCCAACCTGATATAAACAGCACCATCCTCTCCAACCTGATATAAACACAACACCAGCCCCTGCAACCTGGTATAAAAACAACACCAGCCTGTTCAACCTGATATAAACAAAACGCCACCCTCTCCAACCTGATATAAACACAACGCCAGACTCTCCAACCTGATATAAATACAGCGCCAGCCCCTCCAGCCTGATACAAACAAAACAAAAGCCTCTCCATCCTTATATAAACACAATACCAGCCTCTCCAACCTGATATAAACACAACTCTAGCCTCTCCAACCTGATATAAAAACAACACCAGCCTCTCCAACCTGTTATAAACACAACGCCAGCCTCTCCAACCTGATATAAAAACAACACCAGCCTGTTCAACCTGATATAAACAAAACGCCACCCTCTCCAACCTGATATAAACACAACGCCAGACTCTCCAACCTCATATAAATTCAGCGCCAGCCCCTCCAGCCTGATACAAACAAAACAAAAGCCTCTCCAACCTTATATAAACACAATACCAGCCACTCCAACCTGATATAAACACAACTCTAGCCTCTCCAACCTGATATAAAATACGCCAGCCTCTCGAACCTGATATACACAACACCAGCCTCTCCAACCTCATATAAAAACAACACCTTTTTCTCCAACCAGATATAAAAACGCCACACCTCTCCAACCTGATTCAAACAAATATAACCCCAACTTGATATAAAACAGCCTAGCCTCTCAACGATATAAACAACGCACCCTCTCCAACGATATAGACAACAGCTCTCAAGATAAAACGCCAGCCTCTCCAACCTGATATAAACAAATATAGCCTCTCTCTGATATAAACAACGCCGCCTCTAACCTGATATAAACAACGCCAACCTCTCAACGTGTTAATAAACAACGCCCCTCTCCAACCTGATATAAACAAATATAGCCTCTCCAATCTGATATAAAACGCCACCAACCTGATATAAACAACGCAACCTCTCCACGTGAACGGTAACATCTCTCTGAAACATAAACACAAAACCAGCCTCTCAACCTACCGCCAGCCTCTCCAACCTGATATAAACAAATATAGCTCTCCAATCTGATATAAACGCCAGCCTCTCAACCCGATATAAACCAATAAGCCTCTCCAATCTGATATAAACAACGCCAGCCTCCCAACCCTGATATAAACAACATACTCGCGACGCAAACCAACGCTTCAATAAGATATAAAACAACGCCAGCCTCCCAACCTGATATAGCAACATCAACTTCTCCAACTGATATAAACCAACTTTTTTCTCAACCAGATATAAACAACGCCACCATCACAGGTTTAAAACAAATATGCCTCTCCAACTTGAAAACAACGCCAGCCACCCAACCTGATATACAACACCAGCCTCTCCAACTTGAATAAACAACGCCAGCCTCTCCAACAAGATATAACAACGCCAGCCTCCCAACCTGATATAAACAAATATAGCCCTGAAATCTGCAACCAGCCTCTCGCGATATAAACAACAACCTCTCCAACGTGGTATAAACAACGCCAGCCTCTCCAACCTGATATAAACAAACCAGCCTCTCAATCTGATATAAACAACGCCAGCCTCTCAACCCTGATATAAACAATATAGCCTCTCCCGATATAATAAACAACGCCAGCCTCTCAACCTAATAAACTAACGCCAACCTCTCCAACGATAATAGCAACAGCTCTCTCAACCTGATATAAACACAAACCAGCCTCTCCACCCATACTCAAATATAAGCCTCTCCATCTGATATAAACAGCATAGCCTCTCAACCTGATTAAACACAAAACCAGCCTCCAACCTGATATAACAACGCCAGCCTCTCAACCTGATATAAACAAATAAACCTCTCCAACCTGATATAAACACAAAACCAGGCCTCTCCAACCTGATATAAACAACGCCAGCCTCTCAACCTGATATAAACAAATATAGCCTCTCCAACCTGATATAAACACCACACCTCCCTCAACCTGATATAAACAACGCCAGCCTCTCCAACCTGATATAAACCAAACCAGCCTCTCCAACCTGATATAAACAACGCCAGCCTCCAACCTGTATAAACAAGCCCTCCTCTATAATCCCAAAACCAGCCTCTCCAACCTGATATAAACAACACCAGCCTCTCCAGCCTGATATAAACATAACACCACTTCTCCAACACCGTATAAACACCACACCAGCCTCTCAACCTGATATAACAACGCCAGCCTCTCCAATGATAAACAACGTAGCCTCTCCAACGTGATATAAACCAACCAGCCTCTCCAACCTGATATAAACACAACACCAGCTTCTCAACCTGATATAAACACAGCACCAGCTTCTCCAGCCTGAGTATAAACAACGCCAGCCTCTCCTGATATAAACAACGCCAGCCTCTCAACCTGATATAAACACAAAACCAGCTCTCCAGCTTTAACCTGATTTTAACCAAAGCCTCAAACATAAAACAAGCATAGCCTCTCCAACGTATAAACAATGCCAGCCTCTCCTGATATAAACAACGCCAACCTCTCAACGTGATATAAACCACCTCCGACCCGCTGATATAATCAACACCAGCTCTCCAACCTGATATAAACAACACCTGTCTCTCCAACCTGATAGAAACACAACGCCCGTGTCAACCTGGTATAAACACAACACCAGCCTCTCCACTTCCTGACATAAACACAACACCAGCCTCTCCAACCTGATATAACTCGCAGCTCTCCAACCTGATAGCCCAGCCTCTCCAACCTGGTAACCCAGCCTCTCCAACCTGATATAAACACAACACCAGCCTCTCCCCATACAGTATAAACAAACCGCCTCTCCAACCTAATATAAACAACATCAGCCTCTCCAGCCTGATATAAACAACGCCAGCCTCTCCAACCTGATATAAACAACACCAGTCTCTCAACACAGTAAAACAACGCCAGCCTCTCCAACCTGATATAAACAACACCACTCTCCAACCTGATATAAACAACATCAGCCTCTCAACCTGATATAAGCAACGCCAGCCTCTCAGCCTGATATAAACCAACTCCAGCCTCTCCAACTGATATAAACACAACCGCCTCTCCAACCTGATATAAACACAACGCCAGCCTCTCCAACCTGATAAAAATACAACACCAGCCTCTCCAGCACCTGTATAAACAACGCCAGCCTCAACCTGATATAAACAACGCCAGCCTCTCCAACCTGATATAAACCCAACTCCAGTCTCTCAGCCTGTATAAAACAACCAGCCTCTCCAACCTGATATAAACAACACCGCCTCTCCAACCTAATATAAACAACATCAGCCTCTCCAACCTGATATAAACAACGCCAGCCTCTCCAACTGATATAAACCCAACTCCAGCCTCTCCAGCCTGATATAAACAACAACGCCTCTCAACCTGATATAAACACAACCAGCCTCTCAACTGATAAAAAACAACATCAGCCTCTCAGCTGATATAAACAACGCCAGCCTCTCAACCTGATATAAACAACATCAGCCTCTCCAACCTGATATAAACAACGCCAGCCTCTCCAACCTGATATAAACCCAACTCCAGTCTCTCCAGCTGATATAAACAACGCCAGCCTCTCCAACCTGATATAAACAACAACCGCCTCTCCAACCTAATATAGACAACATCAGCTCTCCAGCCTGATATAAACAACGCCAGCCTCTCCAGCCTGATATAAACCCAACTCCAGCCTCTCCAACCTGATATAACGCCTCACCTGATATAAACACAACGCCAGCCTCTCCAACCTGATAAAAATACAACATCAGCCTCTCCAGCCTGATATAAACAACGCCAGCCTCTCCAGCCTGATATAAACAACGCCAGCCTGTCCAGCCTGATATAAACAACGCCAGCCTCTCTAACCTGATATAAAAATTACAAGATCAGCCTCTCCAACCTGATATAAACACAACGCCAGCCTCTCGCCTGATATAAACCCAACTCCAGCCTCTCAGCCTGATATAAACAACGCCAGCCTCTCTAACCTGATAAAAATACAAGATCAGCCTCTCAACTGATATAAACAACGCCAG